>NC_080063.1:10842669-10876923 GCF_026212465.1 Amaranthus tricolor | reverse complement strand
GAATTATATGTTTGTTATACTCTTTCTTTTTATTTGATGTGGAATTATATATGTGTAGTTCTTTGACATTTCAATTTTTTTAAATTAAATCTTGAAATATTCATAATATTTAAATTTTAATTCATTTATTTGTTAAATAAAGTATTTTATTGCTTGATAAAATTAAAACTTGTAAATCGATTATCCTTTTAATAATATAATGAGAAACAAATAACCTTATTTCCGTAGACTCCAATTGATTGTAGGTAATTATTTAAAGTTCCAAAAAAGCCAAGAACACGACCACCGGATGGAATTGTTGATGAAAACTCAGAAAGATCCTTCGTGGCTTGTGTACCTCCATAAGGGCCGTACCCATCGGGCTGCAAATTAGTATATATCTTGAGCTTAGCCACTTCACGATTCGAATTCCATGTCCCAATTGCTCCACTTATCCGTGTAATGTACTCCCCATCTTTCAGTTCTATCTATAATAAAATAATAAATTTATTTTATAAATTATTTTCTCTAGTTGTTGAAACTAAAAAGTTTTTCGCTTTTACTTATGTTTAATATACGTATTCTCACTTTTATGAAATAATAACTAAAGTATGACTAGTTTAATTTACATTATGGTCTAAAAAATTCATTTATAAACGATTAATTTAAATTTTTGATTAAACTAATATCTCGACAAATTTCAGACAATGCGAACCATAAATAAGGAAAATCTAAAGGTTGAGAAAGAGTACGACCTTAAATTCGTTAGGGCCACCATCACCGCCAAACTTGCGCCGATTTGTGACAGGACCAAAAGCTGTGGGCTTTGTAGTGGCAAACACAATTGAATCAACCAAAGCGCCAGTTTTTAGGATTATTTGGGTTATATATTCATTGGGGTCAAGCACCAACGACCATTTTACACCACTTTGATTGCCAAAAGGCCCGTACGTCTCAACATCCACGCCTGCTTGTTGCTTTAAAAACAAAGGCACATTACTTTTTCTATTAGTAATGGAACCAAATGACTGGTAACACAATAAGTCTTATATGAGAAAGTCTTATCGTGAATCAAGCCCATACAAGCAGTCTATTAGCAAAAATAAAAAATACAGTAAATTTAAATTTACACTTGCACAGAAAACAAATTTTTAAAGAGTTTAAACTGATTTAATTAAGATCATCTCAAATTAAAACGACTTTAATCAAGAATTAATGAATCATGATAAACTGTGAAGGAACTAGTGAAGTACTTTTATCTAGTAGTACAATATATATAACATCACTTGCAAATTAATAAATTATTTAAAAATAATACTTAATTACCTTCGCAATCGTTCCAGCCATTTTGTTGATTTAATAAGGTTGTTTGAATAGCTGATGAAGTTTATTTGGAATGATATCAGCTGTTACAAAGTTATAGTTCTTGTGCTGTGATGCTGAGAATGATATCAGCTCTAAATATAGGAAGCATATATATAGCCCAAGATCTATAGAAACTAATTAATAAAGAAAGGGAGTTAGTAAATTTCGCCATCCCTTTTCATTTTATCGTCACTCTCTTGAAATGACGAATTTGCCCCTGAAGTTAAAAAAATTACAAAATTGCCACTGGACTTAAAACTTAATTAACAAATGTAAATTACATTTAATAAAACTATTAACACTTTAATCCCGAAGATTTGTCTATATATATCGAATTCTCAGACGCGTTCTTGTATGAAGTACGAATTCAAACACAGTACTATCTCTCTAAAAACTCTCTAAAAACGTTGTTCGATTTTAAACAAGTTGTTACTTGTAATCGATTAACTATGGCTAACGAAAGCGATTATAAATCGGATCCGGTACGTAAATTTTTCGATTTGAATCGTTGGAAATATTTAAAAAAAAAGAATCGCACCAAACTGGGCGACTGAACCAAGGTTCAGTCGCACAAAACTGGTGCGATTCTTTTTTTTTTTAATTTACATTATTATTTTTTTATTTATTATTATTATTATTATTATTATTATTATTATTATTATTATTATTATTATTATTATTATTATTAATTTTATTAAATATCTTATTGTTCAATAATATTTATTCTAATATCATATATCAAGTGACTATCTTAACAAATATATATTGTCTAAAATTAAAACTCCAAATTATGTTTGAGAAATATGGCGGCATGAATAATTATGGATTTACTTAATGGTTAAGAACATTTTCTTTAACCTTTGTTGATTAAGGTTTGAGTTTCTTGGATTACTTTATCTCTAGTCTATAGAGATTCTCTAACATACTCTCAAATTATAAACTAAATAATTACACAAATTTAAATGTCACAAAAAACTAGCTAGTCAAAATAAAATTATAAAATTATTAATTTTCATTGTTCTAGATATTATTATATTGTGCATTTTACATGAAAAATAAAATTATTTTAAATTTTTGTTTTTTTATAACACTAGATGATCCTATTGTAAATTAGAATCATTGAATTTAAAAAAATATTTATGTTTTGGACATACACGCATTGAATATAATTGATGAATATAAATATTGTCAAATTATATCCATACACATCAATATTTCAAACTTTATCCTGTGTACGTGATACATCATATATATACAAACCATGAGTGATGCCAAAATACTCGTCCATGTTTTAAACTTTCCTCATTCGTAATACGTTTTCAGTCGCCCGGTCTTGTGCGACTGAATCACGGTCCAGTCGCCTATTTTTATGCGACTCAATCATATTTCAGTCGCTTATTTTTTTGCGATTTTATTTATTTATTTTGTTTATTTTTTTATTTACATTATTATTTTTGTATTTATTATTATTATTATTATTATTATTATTATTATTATTATTATTATTTGTATTTTTTTATTCTTCTTCTTCTTCTTCTTCTTCTTCTTCTTCTTCTTCTTCTTCTTCTTCTTCTTCTTCTTATTATTATTATTATTATTATTATTATTATTATTATTATTATTATTATTATTAGTGTTATTATTATTATTATTATTATTATTATTATTATTATTATTATTAATTTTTGTTATTTTTATTATTTTTATTTTTAATATTAATTATTTAAGTAAATCATTAAAGTAATTTATACTTTTTATTTATTATTGAATGTTTTTATTATTAATGTTTTTATTATTTTTGTTTGTATGTATAATGTGTTAATGACCTAATGTATGGTTTGTTTCATATTTTAAATTTGCAGGAGTTTGAAAACTTGGGAGACAACGTAGATTACTCGGGTAGCTTTGTTATGAATAGGGAATTTGTTTCCTTAGATGAATTACATAGTTGGGCCGATGCGATAGCAATAACAATTGGTTTTCAATTTACACGTGCTTCTTATAAAAAAAAAAAAAAAAAGAAGGACGTTCTAGAGTTAGTGTGTACTTATGGTGTCACCGCTATGGTAATATTAGGGGTGATTTACATAATCTAGATAATGCTGCCCGACCTGGTTCTAAAAGTAGAAGTTGCGGGTGTAAATTTTTAATTGTAGCAAGTAGTCGTAAACCAGAAGAAAGACCTTGGACGGTAAGGGTGTGTCCTGGTGAAAAAGGAAGACATAACCACCCGTTATTAGTGTACAGAGATGATCATGTAAGGGCAAATAGGATCAATGTAGATATTCGGGAGCATATACGACAGCTTAGTGCAACCGGAATGCACCTGGCCTTTATTATGACTTCTATTAGAGAAAATTTTCCTGGTGTTTTTATTAGTATGAATCAGATACATAATATTAGGCAATCAATAAGGAGAGAAGAGATGGAGGGTAGGACTCCCCTTCAACACTGTCTTTATATGGCCACAGAACTTAATTACGTGGTTTGGACAGACTTGTATAGCGAAGGGGAATTGAGCAGATTATTAGTTGCAAATCCTACCTCTATCCAAATGATATCTACGTGGCCATATGTTGTGTTGATAGATACAACGTACAAAACAAACAAACAAAAGTGGCCACTGTGTGAAGTGATCGGAATGACGCCAACCAATCACAACTTCTTGGTTGCGTTCTGTTTGATGCGATATGAGGCGGTTGTGTCGTATTCGTGGGTGTTGCAGGGATTAAGAGATATTATCGGCACAGCTCAGACTCCTAGCATCATTGTAACCGATCGAGATGAAGGTTTATCTGTAGCTATTCGTGACGTCTTCCCAGGTAAAAAGGTTTTGTTGATTAATTATTGTTGTTTTATCTATTGAATATGTCTTAATTACGTTCAATGTTGTGTTTAATGTAGATGTGCAGCATTTGTTATGCATTAGGCATATCGCAAACGACGTTGAGAACATGGTGGACAAGTTGTGTGGCGGGAAAAAAAATCAACAAGGGCAAGTATTCAGGAAAGGTAGATGGAACCCCTTGGTTAAAAGTTCTAAAATCGGCGAATTTGAAGAGAGATGGTAAGCGATCGTGAATACGTGGTCGGTTAGGAACATAAAGGTCGTTCGGTATTTGGCTGGAACATGGATTCCACTTAGAGAGAAATTTGTGCGTGCATGGACGAATGATTGTTTGCACATGGGTAACCAGACTACTAGCAGGGTTGAAAGCCAACACTCGTCTTTCAAGTATTACCTTGGTAGCGGTAATAGCTCATTTGATACCCTGTTTAAAAGGGCACAAGCACAGATTACAAATCAGCAAGCCAGGATCCGACAAGCGCTACAAGAATCCATGAATTTTGTAGCAAGGTCGATGCGACAACATTTCTTTAGACCTTTATATCGCCACGTATCTATATACGCCTTGGAGCAGCTGCAGCTTGAGCATAACCGTATGTTAGAATTGGGTGATTTTTTATTTAACAAATGCGGTTGTGTACTTCAACACACCCATGGATTGTCGTGTGCTTGTTATTTATATATGTCTATCGGTTCACACGGTGCTTTGTATGTGGATGACATTCATCAATTCTGGAGTACTTTGAGGTACACAGAGGTAGGAGATGAAACCAACGAAGGAGTACGATATGCGAACGCCGATGACAAAGAGTACTTTCAGTCTCTGGTCGATGAAGTTCTAAAATCCGATCCCGCAGTTGTACGCCGAATGTCTCAGGTTCTTGAGTATGAACTACACCCTGATGGAGCCGAAATACCTGAGCCTTACGCAAGTCCACCTAGAAAGGGAAGACCAAGCACAAGCAAAACCATGAGAAGAAATAAAAGTGCATTTGAATATAGCAGATCATCTTCTCGTGGTCGAGGGTTTAGATCTTCATCTCGTGGGAGATCTAGTGGGAGATCTAGTGGTCGAGAAACGCAATCTTCAGTTGGAATAAAGTTTACTTTCAACTTATCCGGTATATGACTTTCCTTTGCGTTATTTAAATTAGTTTGTTACAGCTTAGTCTTATTAACCTTATTTTCAATAATTGTAGATGACCCAGGTGGTCAAGATTTTTCACAGTTTCCATTGCCTAATCACATCCCATTCATTCTTTCATCTTACTTGTTTGATTGGATTGATGTGTTAGGTGATGGTAACTATGGATTTAGAGCTATTGCCGCCACAGTGTTGGGAGGCGAGGAGGCATGGCCTCTTTTAAGACGTGCTATGTGTATGGAAATGCAAATGAACAGAGACTAATACCTAAGTTTGTATCTTTCCCAGGAGTTGTTAGATGATGCTATATTCAGAATAGGTTCACACGGCAATGGACCTACTCCTTTTATTCACTGGATGGATGCACCGATGGCATTGTACTCTGCAGCAATGTTTCTTAACATTGGCATTGCTTATTATGGTTCTAATGACGGTAACACGATGTACAACTTTTTGGTTATTCCGTTAAGGAAAGCACCAGGCGTGCATAGTGTAAATAAAGTTATACATATATGTTCGGTGAATGGAAATCATTTTGTTCAACTATTAATGAACGACGATTCATCCCCACTGCCGCCAGTCCATCAACGTTGGAGAGACGCAGTTGACAATTGACATATAGAAACACATTTTACTAGTAGGATTATTGTAACATCTCAGAATAACTCGGGTCGTACGGAAAGAGAAGATGACCTTTTTAAAAATAAGACAACTATAATCCGAGTCAAACCGGGATGTTAGAAACATTTTAAAACGGTTTTTGAAGTTAAGGAAAACGTGCGGATCGAGTTCTATTAGCGTTATTAAGAACTACTAGATAATAAGAAATTCTTAGCAGCGGATAAGAACGAAAAGTTAAATCTACTTAATACAACTTGAGAACGAAAATCGCCTCATAAAAACCAAATGTTCTTCAAACTTAACTAGAAATTCTAATGATTTATTTCTTCAAGGGTCAATCCTCACTCCCCAGACCTGCAACTTAACTTACTGCTAGTCATTGCCCAGATAGGAAACAACATCAACGCAGGGTCGTTAAGACCAAAAGTACACGTCAGCAAACGTCACATACCAAATAAATAATAACACAAGAGAAAATTTTAATTTATTAGCTGACAATTCAAAGAACCTTACGCTTTGATCATGCTTATTAAGAATAATTATTTTTATGTAAAGGTTAGTCAGCCATACTGCTGTACTATCCAGCCATACTGCCGGTACACTCCAAGCTCCATAAGTGAGACAATACATTAGGGGGAGCTAACCCCTAAGCAAGTCTCTACCATAGACACTCGCCTTACTTCGGTGCCTATGGTTAAGTATGCATACCCCCGCGGTGGCTCATAATGCCCCCATATACCGCGAGTAATTCATTTCCACCAATTGACTTCATACTACGTCCATTTTAAGGTCAGTGAGGTCATACTACCTCTACTTATCAAAACAATGTATAAAAATTATTTATTCGAAAGATAACATTATTCGTACTATATATACATACTTTACTTTTGTATACCATTATTATATGATACATCGGACTAATGCGAACTTCGCTGCGTGTACATACCTTAAGCAAGATAACCAACTCACAAGCGTCTTAATCAATTCCCGGTCACGAATCGACTTCCTACAAAGTTCAATCGTATTCGGGAAATAAGCACACATACGCATTTTCCTCAAATCATCCATAACACACATATACAATCACATCCATACCTAGAATTCTACACACAACATGAACATCCATCACATACTATAACATGGTAAATACACAAAACAGGACAGCCTATACAATCTGTCCAGAAACTCAACTTAAAACTGTCAAACTGAAAATTCGACTTCACCGTTGCGTCCGGAAGGCGTCAAAACCCCCGGGTACCAATTTTCATAATTTATAACATAGTATAAGTATTTTTAACTTAATTTAAAAGCCAAAAATGTTCCAAAAACACATTTTTTTCACCATTTTCAAAACCTACGGGATTTTGTCATTCCATCATTTTTTTATCACAAAAATATAAATATCAATGCTTTATGTCCTATTAAATCTAAACAAAAAAATTTAAATAAAAATAAATTTTAATGAATTATTATTATATATATATTTTTTTTCAATATAATTCTTTTTACACAAATGTTTTCACACATACACATCACATATATACATGTATATATATATATTTTTTTTTACCAACATTATAAATTCCTTCTATTAATCAAAAATAAATAAATTTCTAACACCACATACATTTTTCTATATATATATATATATATATATATATATATATATATATATATTTCAATCATCCATCAAACAAATTCTTCACACACATGTAACATATCTAAAACCCTAAAAAAACCATACATTAATTTAGATAGAAAAATACATCATACTTTCACACATGAATTTTAAATCATGAACAAATCATAAACCATAAAATAACACACATAAAAATCATAGAAATTTAAATTAAAACTTAAAAATAAAAACCAAATTAAGAATTACTCACAATTGCTCAAGAACAAAGCACCAAAATTGATGAACCAATGGAGGATTAGGCGTGAGGATTAGAGGGTTTTGGGAGTGTTTTCTTACTTGCAAATGGTTTGAAATGAAAAGATGTAAGGAAATTAGGAGATTAAGGAAATAAAGAAATTAAGTAAAATTAAGGCAATACTTATGGAAGGCAATAACTCCTTAATCTTTCAATATCCTAAGAAGTTACAAATCCCCCCAAGATACTACATATGGCCGGCCAAAATGATTCAAATTCCCACTTTTATTCCTTTTTTTTTTTAAGATAGGTTAGGAAAAAGGTTTGGACTTAAAATGGTTTTAATTGCTTTAAAAGTTGAAGTCTCATGATCTAACCTACTAACCAAATAAATAATAAAAAGAAATATATTCTTCTAAAAAGAATAATAATAATAATATTACTAGCAAATCATTTAATATATCGGAAAAAAAAATATCGGGGTGTTACAATTATGCTCTGGAATAAACTATGCGGGCCACGACCACCACAATGTAATAACACCACTGCAGATGCTGTAAATTTAGATAGTCCATTGTGTAACGTGATGTATAGATCATTATTCAGTTTTATTATAGAAAATGCAAATCATTATTCAATATGTAGATAGTTCATGGTTATACTAATGTGTACGTGATTACTATAGAAATTGTAGATGAAATTCATTGTGTATAGTAACGATGTAAATTTATAAAAGCATTGATGCAAACATGAATAAAATTTAATGTAAATCACTAAAAGCATTAATGTAAAATTAGTTTAAGTACAGACTATGAAGGGTCGTGCCCCTTAACGATTGCCATTCAGAAAATAAATCTTTACAATCATTAAGGTATACATCTAAAGCATGTCTTTCCTGGGGGTTCATTTCAGCAACAGGAGGCAGTCTCGCCAATGGAGCGAATCGACTCGGCCATTCATTGAGAAACTGAAAAAAAAAAGGTGTGAATAAGATATAAAACAACATTCAAATAACACAAAGACATAAGAGAAAACAAATTAATTTAGAAAACTAATGTATTCAGCTTTGCTTTCAGATGGACCAAAACCGACACTCGGTCCTTCGCCGGGGACTACGTACGGGTGCGAGAACACTCTGAACTAGTCAATGTAACTAGGTTCAGCCTCTGATGGAATAGATGCCCGATGAAGTGCCAGCTCACCAAGGCGGCAACTATAGGAGAACCTACTCCATGCCTTCAAGTACACAGGCGGGGAAGCAAAGGTCACGGAGTAGGTACCGTGTGCCGGTCGCACAGCCTTGGCTGGTCTCATAGGAGGGGGGGGGAGAATAGCCTGCACAAGCCGACCTGTCGCACTGTCTGCTCCGGCAAATACACCTCGACCATATCAAAGTAAGTGATACCCCCGATGAAGCTGGTGCGTGGGTGCTCATTCAGCAATGCCCTTGGAGCAGTCATGTACGAAGTCCATTCCACCTGCACACAAAGACAAGATAACATATAAAAATAATCTTAAATTAAAATAATATGCATAAGAAAGTGTGATGTGATGTACAATACCTGAGTTTCCGTCATGGAGTCAAGTATGCTACGACAGTCCCTCAGCCTGTTCACATCACGACATGGTTTCTTCGTGGATGACATCTCCGCCCTAGTCTTATTAGGCACGTCTGCTCGGCGAGGATGAGGGCGGAAAGCGGAAAAGTACTCATAGATCCATGTCTGGAGCAATGTGAGGCAACCCGCAATGGTCTTGCAACCAGCCCTAGATGCCATTCCCAACTGCCGATACAAGTAGGCCAAGGCCACCGCACCCCAGGCGATCTCATCTTGATCAATGTTCACGGCAAGTATCGGGTGAGGTCGCATGTCGGTTCTGGTCATATCCGCCAGCAGGGTGGAGCCGACAATAGCCATGTAGTAGGCTGTCGACTGGGTATCCATGGCCTGGGACCTATGACACAGCTGCATCAGTTCAGCAACGTTGACGCAGCCGCTGGTGAATGCACCTTTCCGCCGTAGCTCAGACATGGGCTCCTTGAACAGATTGGTGATACCTGCCACTCCACCTAAGAAGGCTCGGCTGGTAGAGAACCTTCAATAGACATGCCCAATATGCGTTGCACGTCGTGCAACATAATTGTCATCTCCTCCATGGCATGTGGAAGGTGTTCGTATCCGGCTGCCACCTCTCCACGAAGGCCGATATCAAAGCACAGTCGATGTGCTGGTGCATAATATACGGCAGACGGCCGAGGGGAGTAGCAGGTAGAACATCGTACAGCGCATCGCTCATATCCCTCAGTCCGATGATGGCGTCCAACGG
Source organism: Amaranthus tricolor (assembly GCF_026212465.1). Taxonomy (NCBI): domain Eukaryota; kingdom Viridiplantae; phylum Streptophyta; class Magnoliopsida; order Caryophyllales; family Amaranthaceae; genus Amaranthus; species Amaranthus tricolor. The sequence continues at coordinate 10,866,764 of NC_080063.1, read as the reverse complement.
CCTCTTCCTACTATGGCATTCCAGAACCGAAGGTGTACGCTCGGAGCCATCAAAAATAAGTTTAGCTATGTGCCCTCATAGCTAGGTATCAGGCGCGTATCTGTGGGCCCCCCGGGATAGGGCGATGTGACTAACCAGTCCGTGCCAGCGGACTGTGAGCCCCTTCTCCCCCGTGGCGACTCATTATCGACGAGAATACTTCCGGCGCACTCAGATGCGCCTGAAGAACTAGGGCCGCCACGTGCGAATCTCCCGTCCGACCCCCGAACAACAGTCCACTCCGTTGGGCGAACAACGTCGCCTACGTACTCATCATCAATACGAGTACGCACTATGTTCAGCGCACTCGACCGTTGGGCCACACTGTGTCTGACAGCCTCTTCCTGCCTAGCCCTCCTAGCAGAATCCATTACCCCCCTCTTATGAGGATCCCCTTTGAGCAGAGTAGGCCTAGAGCTATTACCGCTCAACAAGTGTCTAAAAAAACCATTTTCTTTTCCTTGATTATCAGCCATTTACTACAATTTTTGATAATTTAATTAAATATTAAATACTAAATGAACATAATCAAACGTTACGTTAATTAAGCACATGAACAAAAAAAAAATAATTAATTACCAACAACAATATTTAACTAATGATTATCAACAAGTATAATGTTACAACATATTTATTATTATTATTATTATTATTATTATTATTATTATTATTATTATTGTAATTAATTTTCTAAATTGACAATAATAATAATAATAATAATAATAATAATAATAATAATAATAATAATAATAATAATAACAATATTAACAAAAATAATAACATTAATAATAATCATAACAATAATAACACAAACAATAATAATAATCATAACACTAATAACAAAAACAATATTTAATAATAAAATGAAAGAAAAATTTACTAACATTAACAACAAAACAACATCACCAACAATAATAATAAAAAGAATATTCAAAAGAATATAAAAAACTTAATAATAATAATAATAATAATAATAATAATAATAATAATAATAATATTAATAATAATAATAATAATAATAATAATAATAATAATAATAATTATTATTATTATTATTATTATTATTATTATTATTATTATTATTATTATTATTATTATAATAAATATATTTAAATAATAAATTAATAATTATAAGAAATAAAAATTTAAGAATAATGGTAATAACAATCACAATAATAATAATAATAATAATAATAATAATAATAATAATAATAATAATAATAATAATAATAATAATAATAATAATAATAATAATAATAACAATAATAATATAAATAAAATAAATATTAATTATTCATAAAAAAACGAAAAAAAATATTAAAACCGATCGCACAAAAAACCGCGAGCCGGCCTTGGGTGAGTCGCAGAAAAAAACCGCGGCTGGACAAGGTTCAATTGCGGTTTTTTCTGCGACTCACCCAAGGCCGGATTGCGGTTTTTTGTGCGACTTCCACTATTTTTTTTTTAATTGAAATAATACGATTCGAAAAAAATAATTACCTCGATTAATTTTTTGCAGATTGAACTTCTTGGTTTTTGCTACAAAATTTTTATGTTGTAAATTTGTTTTTTGAGTGTGATAAGAGAATTTTTTAGTGGGATTGTAAATATCAACATATTATCGAGAAAACACAAAATACACATATTCCGTAAAAGAAATATCATCCCAAAACCATATGTCGAATATCGTACATCTCAACATATTATAAATAGTTCACTTTAAATTTTGTGGTGAATGAGATTCAATAATCAATCTATAAAAATCAATTCAACAAAACTTTTAATTAAGTAGATGATTGTGTAGTATGAATTTTTGTGAAATTTATAAGACCATCTATTCTTGTGGCTGGCTATTTCTTTCTAGAATAAAGCATATATGGATGCTTCGGATACAAATTGGTCAATTCACGAGTCATATCCTAATTCGTGAAACACACCATAGATGATGCCAACTATAATCAATTACTGCAACAACATCAAATTTAATACCATTAAAGTGACTGGGTTATTTCTTCAACTATATATATATATACTCCCTCTATTTCATTTCAAATGTGTCATTTGCTTTTTTATGTTTATCGATGTACTAATTCAATAAGTGATGATTGTGTATAAGTAAAAATTATAAAAAGTAGATATTAATAAATCTTATGTTGAGACGAATCAAACAAGATTACATTTTGACTATGTTCTAATACATGGATTAAGAATAAAATGCACATTAAAAGTTATGAAAATTTCTCAGACTCTAATCATAGTTTCTATGAGCGAGATACATTGAGAATGATGATGATGATATAGGAAAATTAGAGACAAAGGGTAAGTGATGATCTAAAATAAAAATAGAGTAAATATGATAATAGGAGAGACTGAAAAAATCATTAAATTAAATTGAGATAAAAGTTTTTTTTTTCCGGCCCTACATGGAATAGCTGAGGGAATGGCAAGTAGCAACCCCACACGGCCACCCCCAATAAACTAAAATAATAATAACAATCTTAAACTAAATTAAGCTTCTGCTAATGATCAAATTACGCCTTTATAAGTGAAAAGAGAAAGAAATTAGCGCGCTGACCTTGTTCTTAATTCTTTTTCTTTTTTTTTGGTTGCTAAAAACATGATTTTTGTTTATGAAATATTCTGAATTTTATTCAGTATATTTATTAATATTAAGATTTGAGGTATACTTGAAAATTATGAAAAATGTTTAAATTAACTATATCATCATCGATCATCATACCCAATGTATCCCGTCCATAGAAAAATTATGAGCAAGGTGTGGGTAGGGAATGAAGGCGGCAACTCATACTTATAAAGGAGAGCGCTACCAAAGAGTCCCTCAACTCCAGAAAGATCAAGAGAAGTTTCCGCAACGTATAGGAATAAGTGAAGTTGAAACTAACTTCGCGAGCTTGCATCTTATCACACAAGCGTGAACCTAAAACATAAAAAAACATAAAATAAAGATAAGCGAACAAGAGCACCAATTGGTAAGCAAAAGAGAATCAGTAGTCTAAAACACGGATAAGACGCCTCAAACTACTCCTAACCCTGGCAAGGTCTTTAGATAGGTGTAAACTTTTATTTGCTCATGTCAAGTTCTCCGAGGTCTTTCTCGGCTTTTCTTACCCTCTACTGTGATGCTTTCTATCTTCCTCACAGTGGCTTCAAAAGTCTTTCTCTTCATATGTCCAAACCATCTCAATCTATCTTCGCGCATCTTTGCAGAAATAGGGGCAACCCCTAGTTTCTCTCTAAACGTCTGGTTTCTAATTCGACCCATCAACTATATATAAACATTAATACAAATTCTTGTGTAAAGCGATATTACTATGAAACGCACGTCATACATGGGTTAAATAAACCAACTAACATAATTATCAATATATGAATTCTTTATTTTAAAATCGTCTTATTAAGAGACGGTCTTTCATAAAAATAATACATGCATTATAATTCTCATTGAAATTTCAACTCTAAAATGTCTTTTTTTGATTTTGTTTTCTGAATTTGAACGTTAATGAATGTTTTGCCATGCATTGCCAAATTAATAGTACCAATTAAGTTGGAAGTTACAATTCCTAATTCGTGTTACACGTCTTGGATGCTGTCAAAAATCAACTAATGCCTGCAACATTAGTACGTGTGGTTGACATAAAATATCAAATAATTATACTCCTTTTTTTTCTCCTTTATTTTTTATAGTTTTCAAAGATAAATTTGAGTCTCAAAATCAATAAATACGCATAATAAAAAATTATAAAAAATACATGATAAAAAAGTATATTAAAACGAACTAACGAGATCTTACATAGATATATTTTATCTTTTAAATATATCGTCAAAAATATTAATCAAATTTGTCTCTCCTTAAGGTAGAATATTCCAAACGATAAGAACATTAAAGAACAGAAGGTGTATTATTTTAAATATTGATCTGATATATGATATCCCTTACACTAATTCTATTTGACTATAAATGTATTTAATAATTTATTTAATGATTTTTTTACAAATATGCAAAAATATTTTTCTTAAAAATAATCTTTAATGGGGTACTTATAAGCCAATTACCACAACAAACAAAAAATCTCAACTATTAATTTTTTACACTGTAAAATCTCTGCCATTGATTTTTCATATATAATTTTTAAAAATGATTATATGCAAATAAATAAAATACTTAAAAAAAGTAAATTATTTCTAATACAAAAGTTGTATTTTACCACAAATTAAAAAGTGTTTCAAGTAAGTCCCAATAATTTCAAAGTTTTTAAATATATTTTATAAATTTTGATCTTATCAAATTTATCATAGACCATAGTGGAAGCATGTTGGATTGATTCAAATTATTTTAGTAAGAGTCAAACTAGTGGTTAAGTGGGTAGTTACTATTTAAGAGTCAATACTAATTAGTTGGAGTAAGTTATGGAATCATGGGATGAACTCCTTATTTTTATGTGTAGTTAGTTACTATTTAATAGGTACTTATATTCTATTTTCTAAATATTATAATGAGAAAGTTAGTGTTACACATTTTTATGTATTTCTTTCAACAAGGCATCAAGAGCTAGCGTTTATGATCCTGAGTAGTGAGGTAAATATAAAAAAAAAATAGAGAAGAGGTAGAGTAGGTGGTGAGAGCAATTAAAACAATTGTTTGTAGGTGTGGTGATATGTCAGTTTTTGTTGAGTAATGAGTGTTTTGGGTGTTATGTCAGTTGTTTTCAGTATGTTTTTCAAAAAAAAAAAGTGAGTACGAGTAATAGAAAATGGAAAGTTGTGTGGGAAAGAAAACACATGTAATTTTGAGTGAAAATTAAAATTGTTATGAGTGTTTGATGTGCAATCATGTCAAGTGTTGGTTATTATGTTTTTATGTGTTTTATGGGTTCCTTTTAATTAGCCTATAAAAAAAGTTTGCCCGAGTCTTATGATGAAAAAGAGAGGGGTATTGAGTAAATTGAGGTTAAGTAGCAATCTTCACACGTGTGAAAGTCGTGTTCAAGGCAGAAACGATTTATTAAGTTATGATCGTGGTTATGAAGTCAAGTGTTTGTTCATGAAATAATACTCTTTACGAGTTCTTGTGTGGTATAGTATTGATCCATGGAAATGGATGGTATTTTTGTGGTGAATGTGTGTTAAAGTCATATCGCAATGGATTGTATTTTTGTGGTGAATGTATGTTAAAGTCACATCGCAATGGCTTATTGTGTTGGTTTGTTCGGGGGTAATATAGTGATGTGTTGGGTATCATTAAAATTTTAAGTTTTAAGTTTTAGTAGTGATGCAAGTATGTTAAATTTTGTAGTATGTAAATCAAGTTCAATTAGTTGTTCAAGTCAAGGATTGTTTTTTATGAAATTTTGAATCAAGGGGAATGTTTGATTGATTTAAATTATGTTAGTAAGAGTCAAAGTAGTGGGTAGTTACTATTTAAGAGTAAGTGGATCATGGGATAAACTCCCTATTTTCATCTGTAGTTAGTTACTTAGTTTTCCTGTTTAATAGGTACTTGTGGGGCGTCTCATTTTTTGTCCTTCACTCGTCTTGATTTGACTTATGGGGTACACATATTGGCTTAGTTCATACATGCTTATTCATGTTGTACCCAGCTTAAAAGGATCACTGGGTCAGGGAATTTTGCTTAGTAGTGGCTGTGATTTGCATCTTTCTGGTTGGTGTGATTCAACTTGTCTAGGTTTCATTTGACTCGACGTTCTCTTTCAGGTTAGCTAATTTTTCTTGGGGCTTCTCATGTGTCCCGGAACAACAAGAAACAAAGTATTGTGTCTTGTTCTTTGGCTGATGCAGAATATAGGACAATGGTTTTTATCACTTCTGAGTTAAAGTGGCTCAAAGCCCTTCTTTACTGTTTAGGGGTTGATCATCCTCTGGTTATTTGTAAAGTGACTATTAAGTGTTTTACTGACATTTTATTTGGTCATTAGTGACAAATAATTGTTACTATAGTTTATAATGACATTTATGAGAAATGTCACTAGATTCTTTCTCTTAAAAAGCTTTAGTATGATTTTTTTATTATGTTGCTAATGTGTCTAATAAATATCATTAAATCCATTATATATACCATTAGAAATAATGTAGTGCATTTAAATTAAATGTCACTAAAAATATATTCCACTAGCTAAAACTATATTATGTAATAAGTAAAAATATAAAATGTACTTTTTGAAAAAGTAGCTAGGAAAATGTGGGTTGAAATGAAAAACAAGAAACTAGCAAATAAATGAGATTATCCAGAAATAATTAATAACTGATTTAATTTTTAAAAATCTATAAATTAACTGATTGAGATGAATGAAAATTTAAAATTAACTGAATCAAATTATCTTTAATTTAAAATTCCCATACTTATTTCCCATTGATGATTATTGATTACATGTAAAATGGAATATGTGAGATGAATGAAAATTTGTGCATGCCACTCGCCCACGGCCCACCACAAATACGGCCACCAGAATGAGAAAATTTGAAAAAAATAAGAGCATAGAAACATTTTATTCCAAAAATAAGCTCAATGAAAACTTTATTCCCAAAATAAGCGTTCATACATCTAAACCTAGGCTTGGTGTAACAGCAAAAATCAAAAAAACAAAAAAAAAAAAATAAAAGCCTAAGTTGCTGTTACTAACAGCGACTTAATGAGTTGACCAGTCAACTCTTTAATCTCGTAGGTTGGAATGAAGAAGTAACTGAAATAACAATTATATATATATATATATATATATATGTATATATATATATATATATATATATATATATATATATATATATATTATATATATATATATATATATATATATATATTTTTTTTTTCTTTTTTTTAATTCGCTGTTAATAACAGTGACTTATACCAAGCTTAAGTTTGGATGCATGGACGCTTATTTTTGAAATAAAGTTTTCACGAAGCTTATTTTTGAAATAAAGTTGTTAAATAATATTATTTTTTTCACATTTTCCCATAATGAACGATTTGGACACGCAACGAATGGAGGTGCGCAGTTGGTATTCAAACAAATTTCATATACAATATCTCGAATTGTGTTAATTTTTAATTCTTAACTATATATAAATATTTTGAATCAGATTAAGTTACATATTCAATTTCGGTACAAATCTTGCCATGGATGATTGGATGGTGCCGTGAATGATTTCATTATGTGTCTAATCAATTCAACTCAACTCAACTCATACTAAAACCAAAAAATATAAAATAGTCTTAAAATGAGAAATGCGATGTTATATTATTAACATCTTTTAATTAAAAAGGTTTTTGTTTGAGAACAGTGGTAATCCAAACTTTTATTGTAATTAACTAATTATTACATTTTTAATTTATTTTTTAAATGTTTGATAAACATTAAGAGTATTAGCTTAAATTTTATAAATTTCAAATTCAATATTTATAAATTTAGACTATAATGTTCTTCATCATTACGTAAATTAGTTCAGTCGATTTCTTAAGAGACCATCTTTTTTAGAGATGTCTGTGAAGCCCAGTCCATTAAAGGTTAACTAAACTAATCTCAAAGAAACCGTCTCTTATAAAAATTTGTGAAATTAATTTGATTTATTTCAAACCCATAGGTGATGGTTACAAAATCTTGGCACCGTCATTTATAGTGTCAGGAAATTGATGAAGTACATTTTTTTCCCTAACTTTGAATTTGCAACCTAAATTCACATTTATTGATTTCATATGAAAATTCATAGGGATATAGAGTAGGGTGTTTGTAATTGGTTGTTGGCTTTTTATTGACTTGTTTGACAAGTTAAAAATGTTACCTGTTTTTGTTGTCTTTTAAATTAGTTAAAAAAATATAGTTGTTTATGAAGATATTTGGTAAGTTTAGATATATGTTATTGACTGTTTATTAGAGAAAAAATGAGTTAATAAGCAAAAGTCAACAAAAAAGCTTACTAGAATAGCTTTTTTATTTTAACGTAATAATTTTTTTGTTGGCTTAAAAATCAGCTTTTCAGCTGACCTATAAGCTACGAAACACGGACACGCCTGGCATGTGACGTGTCGCGTGTCCGACACGTGTCGGACACGGGCACGCGAAAATCCGTGTCCGACACGCCAAATGAAGCGTCCAATTTTTTAATATTTTTTCGGACACGCGGACACGGCTAGGACACGCGACGGACACGTCAAGGGGCACGGCAAGGGACACGTGTCTTTTAAAAAAAAAAAATTGAAAAAACTGAAAAAAAAAGTAATAAACTCCTCTGACCTCTCACTTACTTTCATCTCAAATCTCACTTTCACTTACTGGACTCACGCATTCCATTTTTCCATTTCCCTCCCTCTCAAATCTCAATTCCCTCTCACTCCTCTAACCCTAAAAATTCTACGGTTGCTCCTCCACCACGCCACCGCCACCGACGGCTTCACTGAGTGGTGCTGTGGTCTGCTCCTCCCTCAAATACTCGACGACTGCACAGCGCTTCCCTAAAAATTGATTTTTTTGATTTTGTTTCAGGTATTTTCAATCTTTATCCTAAATCCTAATATTAATCTTGTTCTAATCTTTAATCTTAGTGTTAATCTTAAATTTATAATCTTGTTGAGCTGTTGTTTTAACATTTATTTTTACTGTGAGGGAATTTGATTACTGAAATTTGATTTAGGACTGTGATGGATTTAGGACTGTATTGTATTAACGTATTGTATTGTATTGGTCTATTAACGTATTGTATTGTATTGTATTGTGATGAATTTGATTTAGGACTGTGATGAATTTGATTACTGGAATCCTAATATTAACGTATTGTATTGTATTGTAAATTAAGATGTTACTGTGATGGATATTTGATTTCAATTTGATTACTGTGATGGACTGTGATGGAATTTGATTACTGGTATTGTATTGTATTGGTTGTGGTTGTTTATAAATCTTGATGGAATTACTGTGATGGAATTTGATTACTGGAATTTGATGGAATTTATAAATCTTTAATTTTGGTTGTTTATAAACCTATTTATTTGGTTTTTTTTGATTTGGTTTGTATGACTATTTTTAAATACTCCTGTTGTTTATTTGGTACTTATTTGAATGTTATGTGAGTTTTATATTTTTAAAGTGTTTATTTACAAATATCAAATGAAAGATTGTAAAATTATCTTTAATTTGATATATTTATTATATTACCATTTACGTGTCCCCGTGTCCGCCATTTTTAAGTTGGCGTTTTCCCGTACCCGTGTCCGTGTCCGTGTCCGTGTCCGTTTTAGTGCAACCTAGCCTATAAGCTAGATATTTTCGAATATTTATTTGGTGTTTGACCTAATAGCAAGTCAAAAGAAAAAACCAACAAAAATCTAATTAAAATACCATAAACCAAACACTCAATAAATAATTTTAATCTTTATTAAAATAGAGATTAAATCCATAGAATTTCATCTATAAATTGTTGAGAAAAGTGGCGATATAATACACACACTTTCTCCCTTTGTGTTGTTAGATGAGCAAAAATAACCAAACCAATCCAATCAAACAAATAATAATAATCCCACAATCAAGCGCAATAAAGTAAAAATGCGGAAAGTAAAGCACACACGATATTTACGTGGAAAACCCAATGCGGGAAAAAACCACGGGACCGTAAGTGGTACCACACTCTTCCACTAATCACCAATGAAATTAACGGGTACAACCAAAATCCTCTCTAGACAATACTAGAGGTAATACAAACACCAAACAACCCTAAAACATCACTCAAAAGTGGTAAAATAACAATTAGGGTAAAATTAGGGCAAAATACAAATTACCCACTTACAGTGCACAAAACGACAATCCAACCGTTGAATATGTAGGTTAGGTAGGCAGGAACACCGTGTCAAAATTTGACGAAAAACGGAGCACGAATGGCCTTCGATCGGATCGCCGAAATGTCACGCCGCGATACCTTTTCTCCTCGCTCCTGTTTCTGTTTTTTTTTCTTTTGTGCGTGAAAAAAATTTTTTGATTGCTGAATCTTATTATATAACTGCTGCCCTATTTTCCTTGGTATTTATAGTTTTTAATTTTTTTTTTTTTTAAATTAACAAATAATATTATAATTGTTAGCCCATTATTATTAAGCCCATAATTAAAATATTAATTGGGCCTTCCTCCAAGTGGGAGGGAATAACCCAACAAATCTCCTCCTCACTCCAACTTGGGGGGTATGACAAGTCCCACTTTCAAACGGCACACCTCTAACTTGTCTCTTAGAAGGATCTTCGTCAGCATATCCGATCCATTTTCATGAGTACTGATCTTCACAAGCTCAAATATTTTCTCTTCTATCTGATCTCGAATCCAATGATACCTCCTTCGTATATGTTTCGTTCGACCATGATAGGTAGCATTCTTAGCTAGGTGAATGGCACTCTGACAATCACAATGTAACAAATAATCGTCTTGCTCCAAACCCAACTCCTCAAGGAAGTCCCTCATCCACACTAACTCTTTACCAGCTTCAACAGCTGCCACATACTATGACTCAGTAGTCGATAGAGCAACACATTTTTGCAATTTAGATTGCCAAGAAACAGCTCCCCCTGCAAACGTCATCATGTAACCAGAAGTAGACTTACTAGAATCAATATCACCTGACATATCAGCATCTGTGTAACCATCCAACATAGGTTCGCCAGGACCAAAACATAAACTTACTCTAGAAGTACCCCTGAGATACCTTAGAATCCACTTAACTGCTGCCCAATGCTCCTTTCCAGGATTAGACATAAACCTGCTAACTACCCCAACAGCGTGAGCTATATCAGGCCTAGTACATACCATAGTATACATCAAACTACCTACAGCGGATGAATAAGGCACATTTTTCATCTTCTTCTTATCTTCATCTGTTGTAGGACATTGTTTGGAACTCAATTTCATATGCACTGGCAGTGGAGAACACACAGGCTTAGCATTGTTCATATTGAACCTTTTCAGCACCGTTTCAATGTATTTCTCTTGTGATATCCACAATTTCTTATTTTTCCTATCACGAGAAATACGCATGCCTAAAATTTGTTTTGCAGGGCCAAGGTCTTTCATAGCAAAGGACTTGCTCAAACTAGCCTTTAAGTCAACAATCTTATTGGAATCACGACCAACAATCAACATATCATCAACATATAACAAGAGAATGAGAAAGTCACCTTCAGCAAAATTCTTCACAAACACGCAATGATCAGCATATGTCTTGTGGAAGTCATTATCAAACATGAATGACTCAAATTTCTTGTACCATTGCCGAGGCGCTTGCTTAAGACCATACAAACTCTTCTTTAAGCGACACACAAGTTTCTCCTTTCCCTTGACCTCGAAGCCTTCAGGTTGCTCCATGTAAATTTCCTCCTTTAGGTCACCATGGAGGAAAGCAGTCTTCACATCAAGTTGCTCAATCTCCAAATTCATGCTGGCAGCCAAACTAAGTACAACTCTGATTGAAGACATCTTCACCACTGGAGAGAAAATTTCATCAAAATCAATCCCCTTCTTCTGTTCATAGCCTCGCACAACAATCCTAGCCTTGAACCTAGGTGGTTGACCATCTTCTCCGTGCTTCAACTTAAACACCCATTTATTCTTGAGTGCTCGTTTGCCGTTAGGCAACTTTACCAGATCATAAGTGTGATTCTCATGCAAGGAATTCATCTCATCTTGCATGGCATTATACCACTCCTTACTTTTCTCATGTGACATAGCCTCCTGAAAGTCTTCTGGCTCTCCCCCATCAGTTAGTAACACAAACTTTGTAGTAGGATACCTCATGGAAGGACGTGGTTCTCTAGTAGATCTTCTCACATCATCAGGCTGTGGTTGCGGTTCAACAACTGGAGGCTCAACTTCAGGTTGATCATCATGACCATCATCACCAATATTGTCATCATCATCCTGCACATCTCCCCCTTCAACTCTAGGAGTCATCTGCGGTAAGACTGGATCAAAAATGATTGGAGTATGAGAGGATGTTTGTTGCTTTGGCTTTTCAATATCTTCAATAGTCTGATCTTCAAAGAACACAACATCTCTACTTCTGAGAACTTTCCTATCTACTGGATCCCATAACTTGTACCCAAGAGCATCTTCAGAGTACCCCAAAAATATACACTGCTTTGTCTTCTTATCTAACTTGGATCTCTCATCTCTAGGAATGTGAACAAAAGCACGACATCCAAATACCCTCAAGTGCTTATAGGAGACATCTTTACCGGTCCAAACTTTCTGAGGAACATCACCATCAAGAGGATTTGAAGGTGAAAGGTTAATCAAGTACACAGCTGTAACCAATGCCTCTGCCTAGAAAGACTTGGACAACTTTGCATGAGAGAGCATACATCGGATTCTTTCTTCAATTGTTCTGTTCATCCTCTCTGCAATTCCGTTCAATTGAGGTGTCTTTGGAACTGTTTTCTCAAGCTTGATGCCTTGACCCTTGCAGTAGCTTTCAAATGGGCCTCTGTACTCACCACCATTATCAGCTCTCACGACCTTGAGCTTTCTACCAGTTTCTCGCTCAACTCTAGCCTGAAACTCCTTGAAAGCAGAAAGTACCTGATCCTTGGTTTTCAACACAGTAACCCACACTTTTCGAGAATAATCATCAATAAAAGAAACAAAGTAAAGAGCACCACTATGGGATTTAGCATCCATAGAACATACATCAGTGTGGACAAGATCAAGAGGAAACTTTCTCCTAGATGGGGGGCGAGAATGAAAAGCAACCCTATGTTGTTTACCAGCTAAACAATCAACACAGGATCTAAGAGACATACCTGAGACATCAGGGAGATATTGCTTTTTAGAGAGCATCTGCATACCTTTCTCACTCATATGGCCAAGTCTATTATGCCATAACTCACTAGAACATTCATCTGCAACATTTACCTCACCCGCGCAAACCTTCGCTTGCATCATATAAAGAGAACCTTGCTTCTTACCTCGGGCTGCTATAAGATTCCCCTTGCAGAGCTTCCACTTACCGTCATTGAAGTGGCTGAAGTAACCCTCTTCATCAAGTCTACCTATAGAAATGAGATTCAATCTGATATCAGGAACGTGTCTAACATTTCTCAAAATTAGCTTACAACCGGTGGAACTCTCCAAGTAAATAGTGCCTTTGCCGACAACCCTGGATGACCCATCATTCCCCATTCTAACACTACCAAAATCACCACTAGTGTAGGACGAGAAATAGTCTTGATGCGAAGTAAGATGATACGAAGCACCCGAATCAATCACCCAATTGCAGTCATCACCAGCTACATTCAAACACTCTTTATCACCAATGAAGAGCAAATCATCATCACTGATTGCTAGAGCTGTAGTATTTTTCTCTTCAGACTTCGACTCAGATGAATCACCCTTTCTATCTTTTGACTTGTCTCTTTTCATCTTTCTGCAGAACCTCTTAATATGTCCCGGCTTGTCGCAATAATGACAAATAATTCTACCCTTGGATTTAGACTTGTCTCTGGAATTGTCTCTACCTCGAGAAGGTCGATTTTTGCTTCTTCCCCTATTAGACTCTTGTGCAACATAATGAGCTTCAGAATGATTGGAGGAACCCATCTCCTTTCTCCTAGTTTCTTCATTCAGCAGACTAGCTTTGACACTCTCCATTGTCAACTTACCATCAGGAGCAGAATTGCTAAGTGATACAAATAGTGTGTCCCAACTATCCGGCAATGAGGAAAGTAGTAATAGTGCCTGCAACTCATCATCTAAGGACATTTTCACTGCAGACAATTGATTAATCAAACCTTGAAAATCATTCAAATGTACTACCATGCTATTAACATCGTGAAATTCTAACTTTACCAATTTTCTCATCAATGACGCTTTACTTAAGGCGTTCTTCCTCTCATACATAGCCTCAAGTTTCATCCACAATTCATACGCATTCGTGTCATTTGAAATATGTTGGAGCACACTAACATCAACAAATTGTCTAATGGTTCCTACCGCTTTCCGATTCAAAATTTTCCATTTACTTTCATCTTGACCAGTGGGCATAGACTCATTTAAGATTGGTTCATACAAATCTTTCACATACAGAATATCTTCTATCTTAGTTTTCCACACAGCGTAGTTGGTAGAGTCCAAATAAATCATACCGTGCATACTAGATTTATCATCCATCATAAACCAACACAAGAGTATCACCCAAGAAAATATAAACCAAGCTCTTGATACCACTATGTTGAGAAAAGTGGCGATATAATACACACACTTTCTCCCTTTGTGTTGTTAGATGAGCAAAAATAACCAATCCAATCAAACAAATAATAATAATCCCACAATCAAGCGCAATAAAGTAAAAATGCGGAAAGTAAAGCACACACGATATTTACGTGGAAAACCCAATGCGGGAAAAAACCACGGGACTGTAAGTGGTACCACACTCTTCCACTAATCACCAATGAAATTAATGGGTACAACCAAAATCCTCTCTAGACAATACTAGAGGTAATACAAACACCAAACAACCCTAAAACATCACTCAAAAGTGGTAAAATAACAATTAGGGTAAAATTAGGGCAAAATACAAATTACCCATTTACAGTGTACAAAACGACAATCCAACCGTTGAATATGTAGGTTAGGTAGGCAGGAACACCGTGTCAAAATTTGACGAAAAACGGAGCACGAATGGCCTTCGATCGGATCGCCGAAAAGTCACGCCGCGATACCTTTTCTCCTCGCTCCTGGTCTGTTTTTTTTCTTTTGTGCGTGAAAAAATTTTTTTGATTGCTGAATCTTATTATATAACTGCTGCCCTATTTTCCTTGGTATTTATAGTTTTTAATTTTTTTTTTTTTTTATAAATTAACAAATAATATTATAATTGTTAGCCCATTATTATTAAACCCATAATTAAAATATTAATTGGGCCTTCCTCCAAGGGGGAGGGAATAACCCAACAAGCCAAAATCTCCATCTTTCTTGCTCTTTTCTACCTTTATCTAACATCATTATCCTCTGCCCTTTCAAACTGCCCTGGATTTCCTGGATTTAATTCAATCCCGGATATATTACGTCGTTACGAATTACCCACGGGAATTTTCCCCGACAATGTGAAAAGCTTCAGTTGCGTAAGCAACAGCGATTTCTCGTACAAGCTTACGATTCAATTATACGGTGTTTGTCAAGTGACTCGTTCAATGTTTGGCGTCAAAAATATAGTCGTGTGCGAGCCCGAGATATCGGCCACAATATCATACCAGCAGCTAACAAACGTGAAAGGTGTGACGGTTACACTGTTTGTTAATGGTGGTCAAGTTGGCGAGCTGATGACAATCAAAAGTGTTCGAGCAGTGGGACAGGGGTTCGTCAGTTTTCTTCAGTTTGATTCGGACAAGGGTCCAAGTCCGTGGTTCCCTTACCTTGATATTGCTCAGGAACCTCCTAAATGCGACATCCGGTCCATCCCTCTTCTTCTTGGTGCTTAATAAATAAGGTCATCCATGGTTCAGTTGTTTTGTATTATTGATGAATAAATTGGATGTTGTTATTTGGTTCCCACGTGTATTTTTATTTATGTAGATTTGTGCATGTTGTTTGCTTTCACGGGTCAAATTAAAACAATTACTCTGTTAATTGGAACACTAATCTAGGTGAAAGGATACTTATTGCCTTATTGGTGTTGGGGTAATTGATTGTCGTGTGTTAAATTATTGTTTTATCTTTAAAATTGTTAAATGTATGTTGAAAGTCTCTATGAAATCACAAGTATTACAAATAAAGTCAAAAATGAAATATAAATTTCAATTAGTTAAATTATTACTTAGACATTGCTTTTCGTATTTTTCGTAATATTGTTACTATAGGAAAGTTGTGTTACATTTTCTTCCAAGATAAAATTATATAAGTCAATAGTAAGGGATGTGCTTCATTCATTTCATTATAGAGTTTGATTTTGATTTGAAAAACAATTATTTCATTTAGGAATGGGCATGGATCAGATCTGAGTCGGGTTCAGCAAGACCCATATCCAGATCCTAGTATATAATTTTTTTTAAAAAAATTGTAAATTGGTCCATGGGTCGGATCTAGGTCTTAAACGTGTAGACCTGGACTTGAACCCGGACCCTAAGTCATAGACCCAGATCCGAATTTAGATCCTTAGAATTCAAGACCCATGCCCATCCCTAATTTCATTTTAAAATAAATTTTTTGTAATAATATCGTGTGCACTTTAATTACCCCCTCTTCTTAGTTCTTAAAAATCTATCAAGTCAATCACCGCTAGACAAGAGAGTTCCTCAATTCCGGTAAATTTCATAGAGGTACGACGATACATAGAAATGTTTGACAAAACAACCGATTCCAGATGACTGGTAGCTCATTGAAGTGAATGACTTGAAAAGATAATTTATTAACTTGTTCTACTATTTGGGTTGAGCTCATTATTAGGAGCAACCTGTTCAAAAAATGCTTATTCATAACATTAACGACTCGTTTGGTTATCGGTACTAAATGGTAAAAATGGTAATGAAAAAATAGTTTAATTTTGTAGGAATATATCTAATTGACAAGTTTAATGGTCATGGTTATATTCTTTCAACAACCTTATTTTCTTCACAAAATTTATTCCAATGCATTACTATTTGAACATGTGTTAATTGGTGGTAATGAAAAATTGTGAAAAAAAAAATTTAAGATCAAACTTTCATTACTATAGGAATGACATGATACATATCATTAAAACTTACACTACAAATCATTCTCATTTTCATCATTTAGTAACGATTATCTAACAGATCGTAAAGTGTTTCAACCAACTAATTCACCAAATACTAGCATTAGACGGTTTGACCATTATCTTTTTATGCCAATATAAAAAACTAAAATAGCAAAATGAACTAATTTTCCATATACCCATATAATCTACAAAGCATTACTCCAGCAATCCCTTTTGAAGATTAAGAAAATGATACGACAATGTAAATTGTGTGGATGATATTAAAGAAGAGTTGAAATATGCGGATGTGAATAAAATAAAGTAATGAAAACATTTGGATAAAAGAAAATTATTGCAAAATAAAATGGACAGACTTAAAAAAGTTCATGGGCACAAACGATTTCTTTGTTAACAATGACCTAAAACATGTTGTTCATCCAAAAGTGCGTGACCTTATCTTTCAAACGGTCGAGAGGTTCAAAAACATGGGTCCATGCCACATGTTGTTTTGCAATTGACTGGTAAGACCGTAAGAGGGAGGAAGAAGAAGTCATGTCTATTAATCCTAGTGAAGAATTTTAAAAAGGATATCATACATGGCAACAATAAACTTTTGCGGAAGACGAGTGGTAGCAAATCTCAAAAATTTCTACAAAATAACATTGTACTTTTGGAATTTCACAACTTAACGTATACTAAGGTTTTTTCTATCATTAATGTTACAACAACTTAAATTCCAAAAGTATAATAATATTTTGTGGAATTTTAAGGAAAAAAAGTTACTGTATTTTCAGGAAAGAAGATAAGGGTAAAAACGAAATTTCACAACTTAGCGTATAATCTAACATTTTTTGGGTATTAGTTACAACTCAAATCCTTAACGCTAAATGGGGTCTTGGTCGTACATTAGTAGTCTAACTCCGAGGCGAAGCCAAGATTTTGAGCTAGGGGGGACAAAATTGTCGATATACTAGTAAATTATTTATTATATAAAAACAAGTTAACCCATAAAAATTTAAAAATCATATAAATTGAAAGGAACTTGAAATATAGAAAAAGTTATATTTAAATGGAGTTAGTTAAAGCTTCCCTATAATTATTCTTTTTGAAAAAAACTAAGTGTTTTTCACTCCATATATTTGCCTACTAAGTCTCAAAAAAACACTATTAAAATTAAGATAGCAAAATATAAACACACATTATGTGCAAATTTTATTGAACCGCAAGTGCACGGTTTAAGTATAGTCGCGGGTCGAGCACAAGGAAGTTTGGACAGAAACTTGCTAATTCAACTAATTATATTGCTTGAAGAGAAAAAAAGTTCAATTGATTTTTGTCTATCAAACTAAGAATGCAATAAGAAAATGGATTAAAACTATATGATAAAGAGATCTAGGGTGTCAGAAATCCCCTAAAGTTTTGTATGATCAAATTCTCATTAGAGTCTATGAAATGTCGAATTAATTACGTGGTTAAATATGATCTTGTTAATCTCAAACTCTCACTCTGTTGCTTAACTATTAGATTTAGACCCTACTAATTCAATTCTCACACACTAGTTTTATTGAACGAATTAATAATAATTTAGCTAAAATTTATCCTAAAGCAAAGTCGATCTTAATCTCACACTCTAGTTCTATCGACTAGTCCGATAAAGCATATTTATTTATGGTTATTAGCACAATTTAACCACTTAAATCTTAATTTCATAGACACTTTCAATAATTAAATCACACTTAACTTATAGGTTCAAACCCTAACCCTTGAATATGGATCTACTCACTAATCATGGTGAAAGCAAACAAAAACCCTAGGATAATACTAGACATGAATAAATATGATGATAATGACAGATTCAGGAGAAGCAATAATTAAATACCAAAGAACACAAAAATTAATTCAAAGAACGATAAATGAAGAACAAAACTAGTTTTATTAAAGGAAGATTGATGACAATAATTAAGGTTCACAAATAAAGGATTAAAATTAATACAAGGAATTAAAATGCAAAGAAATTAAAAGACTAACGGGTCGTCTGGTATTCAAAATTCTAAGATAGGTAATGGATTCATTTTATCATTATCCTTACAAATTATTTGGTATAGCATTTTGATTACCCTTACAAATTATTTGGTATTCAAAATTATTTGTTACTGCTCATATTTTTTCTGAATCAGTTACCATTACCTTTCACTTTCTCCCTATTACTTAATAATTAACATTTATCTTCATACCTTTCAATCGATCTTCATAAAATTGATGAGATTTTTCTTCTTCAAGTGCTCATAACTTGATTTTCTAATCTATTTTTATTATTTTCTCTCTTACATGCAATTAAAATGAAATTAGGGGTACAAAATCTGAAAATTTGTGGTTAATTTGCGAAAATTTAAAAAACAAACTCACAATTTTATCATTTTTATTTTATCATCATCATTTTCTGTCCAAAGTATTTTACATTTGAAGGTTTTCTTTCTTGATTTTCCCTAAATAAAATGGTTTTCTCTTAAGAATTTGCTCAATTGCAATGGTTGTTTGTAGGTGAACTATGATTTTGGTGGTGGCTTTCATGGGGTTGATAAGTGCAATTATTTGCACTTATTCATATCATTTTATACTCCTTAATGATGATTATTGTTAGTAATTTCGTGCTTATTTTGAAGAGTTATGCTACTTTACCCATTTTGGTTATTCATGTTGATTTTGAGTATAATTCTTATGGTTATTCATATCATTTTATACTCCTTAATGATAATTTTAAGTATAATTCTTATGGTTTTAATGATGACGAAGTTTACTAAGGAGATTATTTCTCGTTTGAAGATGTTTTACAATGAAGATGGGCAAAAGAGTTGAAAAGTGTTCAAAATAAAAAAGGTTTAAAGTAAAATTTGATATATGCTCACTCTTTTGGTCATAATTTTTTTAGAAATATCATATTAATGCAAGGTTTGTGACATTGGAAAATAGACTTGAAGAGCTTTCCAACGGTATATTATATGTCCAATTCCAACAGCCGAGCAAGAAACGACTACCATTTGAATTTGCTGCGATTTTTTAGCACAAAACGCCGACTCGGCAGTAGGTTATGGAAAAATCATTGTTTTACTTCATTAAAAGCCACTCGACTTTCTGCTGAGATCCTTGACCGCCGAGTCGGCGTTTGCCACTGACAAGCTTCTGACGGTTAATTTTTGGAACCATTATAAATAGTGGCGATTATTATTATTATTAGGAGGATCATGAGGGTAGTTTTCTTTAGTTTAATTTTCAGTTTTCTTTATTGTTGTTCTCTCTTTTGAGAGCTTCCATGGTGGAACTCCATTGTTATATTTTCGATTTCATTGCAATTTACGTTTTTCCCGTTAGTCAGTTTTCTTTATTTATTGCTTTATTATTTATTTTTGTGCATTGAAATTATTCATCATCTTTATGTCTAGTATTTTAATTAAGGTTTTATTTATCAATTATTACATGTTCCTCATCACCATGTTATGATTAGTTTTCTTATCTAGGGTTAAGGTAAAAAAATCCTAATTCAAAACATGGGATGATATTTTATCGATTAATTGTGTGAAATTTGGATCTATGATTTAACCTATGCTTAATGAGCCTTAGTTTAAACATCTTTATTAACCTTTTCAATAAAACGAAAGTTTGAAATTAGGATTAATTTAGGATTGAGGTATATTTAAGTTAAATTCCTATTAGTTTAACCAATAAAACGGAAGTTTGAGGATTAATACTAGTAAGGTCTTATACCGATATTGATCAATAAAGCGGAAGCTTGAGATTAATTAGATCACGTTTAATCATGCCAAAGACTCAATTTTAATACAATTATGAGAGTAATTGACTCCCATGTTAGAATTAGATGATTCTCAACACCCTATATTTGTTTTATTATCATCGTCTTCATATTAATTATTGTCTTTGCTTTAATTATTAGTTTCAATTGCATCATTTTGATTTTTGTTCATTGTAGTGTTAGATTCTCAAACCGATTATATTGTTTGTCCATATCTCGTACTTATAAACTGAACAAATTTGTTAACTCGTTTCCTTGTGTTCGACCCGCAGCTACACGTCAACTGTGCGCTTGCGGTTATTAAAATTTGCACCTATCAGGGGTTGATGGCTATGGTTTAAGGAGAGAGAAAGTGTAAAACTAAGAAGTGTTTCCCTTTCCATAATAACTACTAGTATACCAAATAATTCTTAAAAATAACACTTTACATTAGTTTTACCCCTCTATGAATTCCCTCTCATTACATTTTTATTCCTTATACCAAACACCCCCTAAAAGAAACTTACAATCCTTGAATGAAGATTAATGGCAAACTTTATGAAAAAATTATAAAACTAAAGGAAAAAGTAAAGAGCAAAACTAATAATTAAGGTAAAAGTAGTCTAAGAGATGGAAGATGAGAGAAGAAGGAGAAAGGAGAAGAGGTTTTTAATCTCCCTCCTTGTGCTCCTCTTCCAAGGAGGCTTAACCTAATTCTCCTTTTTAATATCTTGATTAACCCTAAGAAGATAATTAAAAATAAATATAAAAGAAAATAATAAAAAATTAAAGTATTAAAAAATGGGCTGCACAGAATCTAGAAGAAAAAGCCTACTCGGCGTCCACTTTCACGTCAAGGAAGCCGAGTCGGCGTTTTTGGCTGGCAATTTCAGCAAACTTCAAGCAATCGTCATTTCTCGTTCGATTTTCGGAATTGGGCATATAATATACTGTTGGAAAGCTCTTGACGTCTAGTTTCCAAGGCCGCAAACCTTGAATTAATAAAATCTTTCTATCAAAAGTTATGACCAAAAGAGTAGACATGTATCAAATTTCACCTCAAAACTTTTGCATTATAAAAACTCCTTCACTCTTTTGCTCATTTTCATTGTAGATTATCTTCACCCGAGCTAAAATCTCCTTAGTAAACTTCGTCATCATTAAAACCATAAGAATTATGCTTAAAACAATCAAAACCACTCAAAATCAACATGAATAACCAAAATGAGTAATGTTACATAAATCTTCAAAATAAGCACGAAATTACTAACAACGACTATCATTAAAGAGTATAAAATGATATAAATAAGTGCAAATAATTGCACTTATCAACACACACACTAAAAGGATGAATATGAAATTATGAACGATAAAAGGTAATGACGTTATAATATAAATTATTAGTCTATTAAAAAATAATAGTTTATATTAGGGTTTGATGCCTTAACTTAGATTACAAATATGCTACTCCAACCATTGAACTATAGTATTTTTTGTTATATTTATGCACTATTTAAATCATATATCATATTTTAAAGGACCAAAGTCAAATATTTGTGCGGGATACTGGGAGTGTCCTTTATCCTTTATCCTTTGTGTATACTTGGAACAAGGGAGTTTTAGGATCAAAACTTACATTACTAATATTTATTTGAATTTTTTTTGGAGGATTGGGTTGCATGTGTAATCCCTCGCTCTAAGCTAGATCCGCCTATGCATGAGATGGCCAATTAACGTAGGACAAAGCTAGCCAATTAAAGAGAATGTAAAATTTTTATTGGATATATATTGATGGAGAAAATAGAGATGGTCATATAAAATTTCATTAAAGTTAATGACTTCATGTAAAACTGTGCTACAGTTATCAGCTTAATTGAATTTTTAAGTAAGTTGATTAATGTAATAGAAAATAATATATTTGAATTTCATGCATCCTTGATTTTAAGTGAAATACTTGAAACATAGTAATAAATGGAGTAATTAACATCGAAGGGTATGAAATTGTATAAACTTTTTCCGTTTTATTATATTTGTTATATTTGACTTTTTACGCAACTTAATATGTTCTTTTGATGATTTATGCATTGAACTATGCACATCTAAAAATTATAAAAAATTAATATTATGAATGTATGCGATTAGACGATTCAAACAAGATTTCACTTAACTATTCTTTTACTTACATATTAGGCGCAATATGTAAAATAAATTTGAACAATCAATAACCATAATGTAGAAAGTATTTCAAAATAAGGGAAGTATTAAACATATCATCATCATCATCCTACCCAGTGTATCCCGCTCATTAAAAAACTATGGACAGGGTCTGAGGAGGAAAGGACGGCGGCAACTCAAATCCATAAAGAAGAGCGCGGCCAAAGGAGTCCCCCAACTCGAGAAAGATAAGGAGACGAAGCTACACGGGAAAGATAAATTAAATGCATATAAATAAAATAAATAAGTAGGGCCAACTACAAAGTAAAAGAGAACAAAAATCTAATAATAAAAGAAACAAGAGAAGCAAGATGACAAGAACCCCAAAAGGTAATCTAAGAGGACATCAGTAGTCTAAAACATGGATATGACGCCGCCAACTACCCCTATCCTTAGTCAGGCCCTCAGAGAGGTTTAACTCATGTAAGTCAATTTTTATTTGCTCATCCCAAGTTCTCCTGGGTCTTCCTCGACTCCTCTTACCCTCTACTATAATGTTTTCTGCCCTCCTCACAGGGGCGGCGAAAGTCTTTCTTTGCACATGTCCAAACCACCTCAATCTATTTTCGCGCATTTTTTCAGAAATAGGGGCTACTCTTAGTTTGTCCCTAAATCTTGTTTCCTAATTCGATACATTAATGTGTGCCCACACATCCACCTCAGCATACGCATTTCTGTAACTTCCATCTTATGTTCAAAAATTTCCTTTACTGGTCAATATTCGGTCCCATATAGCAGAGCAAGTCTGATTGCTGCCCGGTAGAGTTTTCCTTTTAACTTGCTTGGGAATTTTCTATCACATAGCGCAGTGGCTACTCGCCACTCGAGTCATCCTGCTTGTATACGATGATTTACATCTCCGTCAATCTCCCCATCCCTTTGAATGATCGATCCCAAATACTTGTACTTGGTCGTACTAAGCATATCATAGGGCTAAATTTATCAGTTTAAGTTTTTAGTTGTTCTGATCCATTGACTCATTAAATAGAATATAACATTAGACATCAATTTTAGAAGAGACGTCACATGAATATCTTATAAAATTCATGTAAACAAATTAATGTTTTGTTTGGTTTGGTCGATATTAGATTTGAAAATTAATAAAAATTTCAATGGTAAAAATTAACAAATTTCATTTTCCAAAAAATTTGTACTGTTTAAATTTACGTGAAACGCACAACAATAAAATTAATTTTTCGCGACATAGGATTTAGTGACATTAAAACAAATGTCGCAAATTTAAATTTTTAGTGTAATAATTATTGGTTTTTATTTTAAGTTCCACCATAAAGTGATTTAGTGACATTTTATTTGGTCTTTAGTGACATATGTAATTGATATTATA
>NC_080063.1:10781702-10842569 GCF_026212465.1 Amaranthus tricolor | reverse complement strand
TTCTGTTTTTTTTTCTTTTGTGCGTGAAAAAAATTTTTTGATTGCTGAATCTTATTATATAACTGCTGCCCTATTTTCCTTGGTATTTATAGTTTTTAATTTTTTTTTTTTTTAAATTAACAAATAATATTATAATTGTTAGCCCATTATTATTAAGCCCATAATTAAAATATTAATTGGGCCTTCCTCCAAGTGGGAGGGAATAACCCAACAAATCTCCTCCTCACTCCAACTTGGGGGGTATGACAAGTCCCACTTTCAAACGGCACACCTCTAACTTGTCTCTTAGAAGGATCTTCGTCAGCATATCCGATCCATTTTCATGAGTACTGATCTTCACAAGCTCAAATATTTTCTCTTCTATCTGATCTCGAATCCAATGATACCTCCTTCGTATATGTTTCGTTCGACCATGATAGGTAGCATTCTTAGCTAGGTGAATGGCACTCTGACAATCACAATGTAACAAATAATCGTCTTGCTCCAAACCCAACTCCTCAAGGAAGTCCCTCATCCACACTAACTCTTTACCAGCTTCAACAGCTGCCACATACTATGACTCAGTAGTCGATAGAGCAACACATTTTTGCAATTTAGATTGCCAAGAAACAGCTCCCCCTGCAAACGTCATCATGTAACCAGAAGTAGACTTACTAGAATCAATATCACCTGACATATCAGCATCTGTGTAACCATCCAACATAGGTTCGCCAGGACCAAAACATAAACTTACTCTAGAAGTACCCCTGAGATACCTTAGAATCCACTTAACTGCTGCCCAATGCTCCTTTCCAGGATTAGACATAAACCTGCTAACTACCCCAACAGCGTGAGCTATATCAGGCCTAGTACATACCATAGTATACATCAAACTACCTACAGCGGATGAATAAGGCACATTTTTCATCTTCTTCTTATCTTCATCTGTTGTAGGACATTGTTTGGAACTCAATTTCATATGCACTGGCAGTGGAGAACACACAGGCTTAGCATTGTTCATATTGAACCTTTTCAGCACCGTTTCAATGTATTTCTCTTGTGATATCCACAATTTCTTATTTTTCCTATCACGAGAAATACGCATGCCTAAAATTTGTTTTGCAGGGCCAAGGTCTTTCATAGCAAAGGACTTGCTCAAACTAGCCTTTAAGTCAACAATCTTATTGGAATCACGACCAACAATCAACATATCATCAACATATAACAAGAGAATGAGAAAGTCACCTTCAGCAAAATTCTTCACAAACACGCAATGATCAGCATATGTCTTGTGGAAGTCATTATCAAACATGAATGACTCAAATTTCTTGTACCATTGCCGAGGCGCTTGCTTAAGACCATACAAACTCTTCTTTAAGCGACACACAAGTTTCTCCTTTCCCTTGACCTCGAAGCCTTCAGGTTGCTCCATGTAAATTTCCTCCTTTAGGTCACCATGGAGGAAAGCAGTCTTCACATCAAGTTGCTCAATCTCCAAATTCATGCTGGCAGCCAAACTAAGTACAACTCTGATTGAAGACATCTTCACCACTGGAGAGAAAATTTCATCAAAATCAATCCCCTTCTTCTGTTCATAGCCTCGCACAACAATCCTAGCCTTGAACCTAGGTGGTTGACCATCTTCTCCGTGCTTCAACTTAAACACCCATTTATTCTTGAGTGCTCGTTTGCCGTTAGGCAACTTTACCAGATCATAAGTGTGATTCTCATGCAAGGAATTCATCTCATCTTGCATGGCATTATACCACTCCTTACTTTTCTCATGTGACATAGCCTCCTGAAAGTCTTCTGGCTCTCCCCCATCAGTTAGTAACACAAACTTTGTAGTAGGATACCTCATGGAAGGACGTGGTTCTCTAGTAGATCTTCTCACATCATCAGGCTGTGGTTGCGGTTCAACAACTGGAGGCTCAACTTCAGGTTGATCATCATGACCATCATCACCAATATTGTCATCATCATCCTGCACATCTCCCCCTTCAACTCTAGGAGTCATCTGCGGTAAGACTGGATCAAAAATGATTGGAGTATGAGAGGATGTTTGTTGCTTTGGCTTTTCAATATCTTCAATAGTCTGATCTTCAAAGAACACAACATCTCTACTTCTGAGAACTTTCCTATCTACTGGATCCCATAACTTGTACCCAAGAGCATCTTCAGAGTACCCCAAAAATATACACTGCTTTGTCTTCTTATCTAACTTGGATCTCTCATCTCTAGGAATGTGAACAAAAGCACGACATCCAAATACCCTCAAGTGCTTATAGGAGACATCTTTACCGGTCCAAACTTTCTGAGGAACATCACCATCAAGAGGATTTGAAGGTGAAAGGTTAATCAAGTACACAGCTGTAACCAATGCCTCTGCCTAGAAAGACTTGGACAACTTTGCATGAGAGAGCATACATCGGATTCTTTCTTCAATTGTTCTGTTCATCCTCTCTGCAATTCCGTTCAATTGAGGTGTCTTTGGAACTGTTTTCTCAAGCTTGATGCCTTGACCCTTGCAGTAGCTTTCAAATGGGCCTCTGTACTCACCACCATTATCAGCTCTCACGACCTTGAGCTTTCTACCAGTTTCTCGCTCAACTCTAGCCTGAAACTCCTTGAAAGCAGAAAGTACCTGATCCTTGGTTTTCAACACAGTAACCCACACTTTTCGAGAATAATCATCAATAAAAGAAACAAAGTAAAGAGCACCACTATGGGATTTAGCATCCATAGAACATACATCAGTGTGGACAAGATCAAGAGGAAACTTTCTCCTAGATGGGGGGCGAGAATGAAAAGCAACCCTATGTTGTTTACCAGCTAAACAATCAACACAGGATCTAAGAGACATACCTGAGACATCAGGGAGATATTGCTTTTTAGAGAGCATCTGCATACCTTTCTCACTCATATGGCCAAGTCTATTATGCCATAACTCACTAGAACATTCATCTGCAACATTTACCTCACCCGCGCAAACCTTCGCTTGCATCATATAAAGAGAACCTTGCTTCTTACCTCGGGCTGCTATAAGATTCCCCTTGCAGAGCTTCCACTTACCGTCATTGAAGTGGCTGAAGTAACCCTCTTCATCAAGTCTACCTATAGAAATGAGATTCAATCTGATATCAGGAACGTGTCTAACATTTCTCAAAATTAGCTTACAACCGGTGGAACTCTCCAAGTAAATAGTGCCTTTGCCGACAACCCTGGATGACCCATCATTCCCCATTCTAACACTACCAAAATCACCACTAGTGTAGGACGAGAAATAGTCTTGATGCGAAGTAAGATGATACGAAGCACCCGAATCAATCACCCAATTGCAGTCATCACCAGCTACATTCAAACACTCTTTATCACCAATGAAGAGCAAATCATCATCACTGATTGCTAGAGCTGTAGTATTTTTCTCTTCAGACTTCGACTCAGATGAATCACCCTTTCTATCTTTTGACTTGTCTCTTTTCATCTTTCTGCAGAACCTCTTAATATGTCCCGGCTTGTCGCAATAATGACAAATAATTCTACCCTTGGATTTAGACTTGTCTCTGGAATTGTCTCTACCTCGAGAAGGTCGATTTTTGCTTCTTCCCCTATTAGACTCTTGTGCAACATAATGAGCTTCAGAATGATTGGAGGAACCCATCTCCTTTCTCCTAGTTTCTTCATTCAGCAGACTAGCTTTGACACTCTCCATTGTCAACTTACCATCAGGAGCAGAATTGCTAAGTGATACAAATAGTGTGTCCCAACTATCCGGCAATGAGGAAAGTAGTAATAGTGCCTGCAACTCATCATCTAAGGACATTTTCACTGCAGACAATTGATTAATCAAACCTTGAAAATCATTCAAATGTACTACCATGCTATTAACATCGTGAAATTCTAACTTTACCAATTTTCTCATCAATGACGCTTTACTTAAGGCGTTCTTCCTCTCATACATAGCCTCAAGTTTCATCCACAATTCATACGCATTCGTGTCATTTGAAATATGTTGGAGCACACTAACATCAACAAATTGTCTAATGGTTCCTACCGCTTTCCGATTCAAAATTTTCCATTTACTTTCATCTTGACCAGTGGGCATAGACTCATTTAAGATTGGTTCATACAAATCTTTCACATACAGAATATCTTCTATCTTAGTTTTCCACACAGCGTAGTTGGTAGAGTCCAAATAAATCATACCGTGCATACTAGATTTATCATCCATCATAAACCAACACAAGAGTATCACCCAAGAAAATATAAACCAAGCTCTTGATACCACTATGTTGAGAAAAGTGGCGATATAATACACACACTTTCTCCCTTTGTGTTGTTAGATGAGCAAAAATAACCAATCCAATCAAACAAATAATAATAATCCCACAATCAAGCGCAATAAAGTAAAAATGCGGAAAGTAAAGCACACACGATATTTACGTGGAAAACCCAATGCGGGAAAAAACCACGGGACTGTAAGTGGTACCACACTCTTCCACTAATCACCAATGAAATTAATGGGTACAACCAAAATCCTCTCTAGACAATACTAGAGGTAATACAAACACCAAACAACCCTAAAACATCACTCAAAAGTGGTAAAATAACAATTAGGGTAAAATTAGGGCAAAATACAAATTACCCATTTACAGTGTACAAAACGACAATCCAACCGTTGAATATGTAGGTTAGGTAGGCAGGAACACCGTGTCAAAATTTGACGAAAAACGGAGCACGAATGGCCTTCGATCGGATCGCCGAAAAGTCACGCCGCGATACCTTTTCTCCTCGCTCCTGGTCTGTTTTTTTTCTTTTGTGCGTGAAAAAATTTTTTTGATTGCTGAATCTTATTATATAACTGCTGCCCTATTTTCCTTGGTATTTATAGTTTTTAATTTTTTTTTTTTTTTATAAATTAACAAATAATATTATAATTGTTAGCCCATTATTATTAAACCCATAATTAAAATATTAATTGGGCCTTCCTCCAAGGGGGAGGGAATAACCCAACAAGCCAAAATCTCCATCTTTCTTGCTCTTTTCTACCTTTATCTAACATCATTATCCTCTGCCCTTTCAAACTGCCCTGGATTTCCTGGATTTAATTCAATCCCGGATATATTACGTCGTTACGAATTACCCACGGGAATTTTCCCCGACAATGTGAAAAGCTTCAGTTGCGTAAGCAACAGCGATTTCTCGTACAAGCTTACGATTCAATTATACGGTGTTTGTCAAGTGACTCGTTCAATGTTTGGCGTCAAAAATATAGTCGTGTGCGAGCCCGAGATATCGGCCACAATATCATACCAGCAGCTAACAAACGTGAAAGGTGTGACGGTTACACTGTTTGTTAATGGTGGTCAAGTTGGCGAGCTGATGACAATCAAAAGTGTTCGAGCAGTGGGACAGGGGTTCGTCAGTTTTCTTCAGTTTGATTCGGACAAGGGTCCAAGTCCGTGGTTCCCTTACCTTGATATTGCTCAGGAACCTCCTAAATGCGACATCCGGTCCATCCCTCTTCTTCTTGGTGCTTAATAAATAAGGTCATCCATGGTTCAGTTGTTTTGTATTATTGATGAATAAATTGGATGTTGTTATTTGGTTCCCACGTGTATTTTTATTTATGTAGATTTGTGCATGTTGTTTGCTTTCACGGGTCAAATTAAAACAATTACTCTGTTAATTGGAACACTAATCTAGGTGAAAGGATACTTATTGCCTTATTGGTGTTGGGGTAATTGATTGTCGTGTGTTAAATTATTGTTTTATCTTTAAAATTGTTAAATGTATGTTGAAAGTCTCTATGAAATCACAAGTATTACAAATAAAGTCAAAAATGAAATATAAATTTCAATTAGTTAAATTATTACTTAGACATTGCTTTTCGTATTTTTCGTAATATTGTTACTATAGGAAAGTTGTGTTACATTTTCTTCCAAGATAAAATTATATAAGTCAATAGTAAGGGATGTGCTTCATTCATTTCATTATAGAGTTTGATTTTGATTTGAAAAACAATTATTTCATTTAGGAATGGGCATGGATCAGATCTGAGTCGGGTTCAGCAAGACCCATATCCAGATCCTAGTATATAATTTTTTTTAAAAAAATTGTAAATTGGTCCATGGGTCGGATCTAGGTCTTAAACGTGTAGACCTGGACTTGAACCCGGACCCTAAGTCATAGACCCAGATCCGAATTTAGATCCTTAGAATTCAAGACCCATGCCCATCCCTAATTTCATTTTAAAATAAATTTTTTGTAATAATATCGTGTGCACTTTAATTACCCCCTCTTCTTAGTTCTTAAAAATCTATCAAGTCAATCACCGCTAGACAAGAGAGTTCCTCAATTCCGGTAAATTTCATAGAGGTACGACGATACATAGAAATGTTTGACAAAACAACCGATTCCAGATGACTGGTAGCTCATTGAAGTGAATGACTTGAAAAGATAATTTATTAACTTGTTCTACTATTTGGGTTGAGCTCATTATTAGGAGCAACCTGTTCAAAAAATGCTTATTCATAACATTAACGACTCGTTTGGTTATCGGTACTAAATGGTAAAAATGGTAATGAAAAAATAGTTTAATTTTGTAGGAATATATCTAATTGACAAGTTTAATGGTCATGGTTATATTCTTTCAACAACCTTATTTTCTTCACAAAATTTATTCCAATGCATTACTATTTGAACATGTGTTAATTGGTGGTAATGAAAAATTGTGAAAAAAAAAATTTAAGATCAAACTTTCATTACTATAGGAATGACATGATACATATCATTAAAACTTACACTACAAATCATTCTCATTTTCATCATTTAGTAACGATTATCTAACAGATCGTAAAGTGTTTCAACCAACTAATTCACCAAATACTAGCATTAGACGGTTTGACCATTATCTTTTTATGCCAATATAAAAAACTAAAATAGCAAAATGAACTAATTTTCCATATACCCATATAATCTACAAAGCATTACTCCAGCAATCCCTTTTGAAGATTAAGAAAATGATACGACAATGTAAATTGTGTGGATGATATTAAAGAAGAGTTGAAATATGCGGATGTGAATAAAATAAAGTAATGAAAACATTTGGATAAAAGAAAATTATTGCAAAATAAAATGGACAGACTTAAAAAAGTTCATGGGCACAAACGATTTCTTTGTTAACAATGACCTAAAACATGTTGTTCATCCAAAAGTGCGTGACCTTATCTTTCAAACGGTCGAGAGGTTCAAAAACATGGGTCCATGCCACATGTTGTTTTGCAATTGACTGGTAAGACCGTAAGAGGGAGGAAGAAGAAGTCATGTCTATTAATCCTAGTGAAGAATTTTAAAAAGGATATCATACATGGCAACAATAAACTTTTGCGGAAGACGAGTGGTAGCAAATCTCAAAAATTTCTACAAAATAACATTGTACTTTTGGAATTTCACAACTTAACGTATACTAAGGTTTTTTCTATCATTAATGTTACAACAACTTAAATTCCAAAAGTATAATAATATTTTGTGGAATTTTAAGGAAAAAAAGTTACTGTATTTTCAGGAAAGAAGATAAGGGTAAAAACGAAATTTCACAACTTAGCGTATAATCTAACATTTTTTGGGTATTAGTTACAACTCAAATCCTTAACGCTAAATGGGGTCTTGGTCGTACATTAGTAGTCTAACTCCGAGGCGAAGCCAAGATTTTGAGCTAGGGGGGACAAAATTGTCGATATACTAGTAAATTATTTATTATATAAAAACAAGTTAACCCATAAAAATTTAAAAATCATATAAATTGAAAGGAACTTGAAATATAGAAAAAGTTATATTTAAATGGAGTTAGTTAAAGCTTCCCTATAATTATTCTTTTTGAAAAAAACTAAGTGTTTTTCACTCCATATATTTGCCTACTAAGTCTCAAAAAAACACTATTAAAATTAAGATAGCAAAATATAAACACACATTATGTGCAAATTTTATTGAACCGCAAGTGCACGGTTTAAGTATAGTCGCGGGTCGAGCACAAGGAAGTTTGGACAGAAACTTGCTAATTCAACTAATTATATTGCTTGAAGAGAAAAAAAGTTCAATTGATTTTTGTCTATCAAACTAAGAATGCAATAAGAAAATGGATTAAAACTATATGATAAAGAGATCTAGGGTGTCAGAAATCCCCTAAAGTTTTGTATGATCAAATTCTCATTAGAGTCTATGAAATGTCGAATTAATTACGTGGTTAAATATGATCTTGTTAATCTCAAACTCTCACTCTGTTGCTTAACTATTAGATTTAGACCCTACTAATTCAATTCTCACACACTAGTTTTATTGAACGAATTAATAATAATTTAGCTAAAATTTATCCTAAAGCAAAGTCGATCTTAATCTCACACTCTAGTTCTATCGACTAGTCCGATAAAGCATATTTATTTATGGTTATTAGCACAATTTAACCACTTAAATCTTAATTTCATAGACACTTTCAATAATTAAATCACACTTAACTTATAGGTTCAAACCCTAACCCTTGAATATGGATCTACTCACTAATCATGGTGAAAGCAAACAAAAACCCTAGGATAATACTAGACATGAATAAATATGATGATAATGACAGATTCAGGAGAAGCAATAATTAAATACCAAAGAACACAAAAATTAATTCAAAGAACGATAAATGAAGAACAAAACTAGTTTTATTAAAGGAAGATTGATGACAATAATTAAGGTTCACAAATAAAGGATTAAAATTAATACAAGGAATTAAAATGCAAAGAAATTAAAAGACTAACGGGTCGTCTGGTATTCAAAATTCTAAGATAGGTAATGGATTCATTTTATCATTATCCTTACAAATTATTTGGTATAGCATTTTGATTACCCTTACAAATTATTTGGTATTCAAAATTATTTGTTACTGCTCATATTTTTTCTGAATCAGTTACCATTACCTTTCACTTTCTCCCTATTACTTAATAATTAACATTTATCTTCATACCTTTCAATCGATCTTCATAAAATTGATGAGATTTTTCTTCTTCAAGTGCTCATAACTTGATTTTCTAATCTATTTTTATTATTTTCTCTCTTACATGCAATTAAAATGAAATTAGGGGTACAAAATCTGAAAATTTGTGGTTAATTTGCGAAAATTTAAAAAACAAACTCACAATTTTATCATTTTTATTTTATCATCATCATTTTCTGTCCAAAGTATTTTACATTTGAAGGTTTTCTTTCTTGATTTTCCCTAAATAAAATGGTTTTCTCTTAAGAATTTGCTCAATTGCAATGGTTGTTTGTAGGTGAACTATGATTTTGGTGGTGGCTTTCATGGGGTTGATAAGTGCAATTATTTGCACTTATTCATATCATTTTATACTCCTTAATGATGATTATTGTTAGTAATTTCGTGCTTATTTTGAAGAGTTATGCTACTTTACCCATTTTGGTTATTCATGTTGATTTTGAGTATAATTCTTATGGTTATTCATATCATTTTATACTCCTTAATGATAATTTTAAGTATAATTCTTATGGTTTTAATGATGACGAAGTTTACTAAGGAGATTATTTCTCGTTTGAAGATGTTTTACAATGAAGATGGGCAAAAGAGTTGAAAAGTGTTCAAAATAAAAAAGGTTTAAAGTAAAATTTGATATATGCTCACTCTTTTGGTCATAATTTTTTTAGAAATATCATATTAATGCAAGGTTTGTGACATTGGAAAATAGACTTGAAGAGCTTTCCAACGGTATATTATATGTCCAATTCCAACAGCCGAGCAAGAAACGACTACCATTTGAATTTGCTGCGATTTTTTAGCACAAAACGCCGACTCGGCAGTAGGTTATGGAAAAATCATTGTTTTACTTCATTAAAAGCCACTCGACTTTCTGCTGAGATCCTTGACCGCCGAGTCGGCGTTTGCCACTGACAAGCTTCTGACGGTTAATTTTTGGAACCATTATAAATAGTGGCGATTATTATTATTATTAGGAGGATCATGAGGGTAGTTTTCTTTAGTTTAATTTTCAGTTTTCTTTATTGTTGTTCTCTCTTTTGAGAGCTTCCATGGTGGAACTCCATTGTTATATTTTCGATTTCATTGCAATTTACGTTTTTCCCGTTAGTCAGTTTTCTTTATTTATTGCTTTATTATTTATTTTTGTGCATTGAAATTATTCATCATCTTTATGTCTAGTATTTTAATTAAGGTTTTATTTATCAATTATTACATGTTCCTCATCACCATGTTATGATTAGTTTTCTTATCTAGGGTTAAGGTAAAAAAATCCTAATTCAAAACATGGGATGATATTTTATCGATTAATTGTGTGAAATTTGGATCTATGATTTAACCTATGCTTAATGAGCCTTAGTTTAAACATCTTTATTAACCTTTTCAATAAAACGAAAGTTTGAAATTAGGATTAATTTAGGATTGAGGTATATTTAAGTTAAATTCCTATTAGTTTAACCAATAAAACGGAAGTTTGAGGATTAATACTAGTAAGGTCTTATACCGATATTGATCAATAAAGCGGAAGCTTGAGATTAATTAGATCACGTTTAATCATGCCAAAGACTCAATTTTAATACAATTATGAGAGTAATTGACTCCCATGTTAGAATTAGATGATTCTCAACACCCTATATTTGTTTTATTATCATCGTCTTCATATTAATTATTGTCTTTGCTTTAATTATTAGTTTCAATTGCATCATTTTGATTTTTGTTCATTGTAGTGTTAGATTCTCAAACCGATTATATTGTTTGTCCATATCTCGTACTTATAAACTGAACAAATTTGTTAACTCGTTTCCTTGTGTTCGACCCGCAGCTACACGTCAACTGTGCGCTTGCGGTTATTAAAATTTGCACCTATCAGGGGTTGATGGCTATGGTTTAAGGAGAGAGAAAGTGTAAAACTAAGAAGTGTTTCCCTTTCCATAATAACTACTAGTATACCAAATAATTCTTAAAAATAACACTTTACATTAGTTTTACCCCTCTATGAATTCCCTCTCATTACATTTTTATTCCTTATACCAAACACCCCCTAAAAGAAACTTACAATCCTTGAATGAAGATTAATGGCAAACTTTATGAAAAAATTATAAAACTAAAGGAAAAAGTAAAGAGCAAAACTAATAATTAAGGTAAAAGTAGTCTAAGAGATGGAAGATGAGAGAAGAAGGAGAAAGGAGAAGAGGTTTTTAATCTCCCTCCTTGTGCTCCTCTTCCAAGGAGGCTTAACCTAATTCTCCTTTTTAATATCTTGATTAACCCTAAGAAGATAATTAAAAATAAATATAAAAGAAAATAATAAAAAATTAAAGTATTAAAAAATGGGCTGCACAGAATCTAGAAGAAAAAGCCTACTCGGCGTCCACTTTCACGTCAAGGAAGCCGAGTCGGCGTTTTTGGCTGGCAATTTCAGCAAACTTCAAGCAATCGTCATTTCTCGTTCGATTTTCGGAATTGGGCATATAATATACTGTTGGAAAGCTCTTGACGTCTAGTTTCCAAGGCCGCAAACCTTGAATTAATAAAATCTTTCTATCAAAAGTTATGACCAAAAGAGTAGACATGTATCAAATTTCACCTCAAAACTTTTGCATTATAAAAACTCCTTCACTCTTTTGCTCATTTTCATTGTAGATTATCTTCACCCGAGCTAAAATCTCCTTAGTAAACTTCGTCATCATTAAAACCATAAGAATTATGCTTAAAACAATCAAAACCACTCAAAATCAACATGAATAACCAAAATGAGTAATGTTACATAAATCTTCAAAATAAGCACGAAATTACTAACAACGACTATCATTAAAGAGTATAAAATGATATAAATAAGTGCAAATAATTGCACTTATCAACACACACACTAAAAGGATGAATATGAAATTATGAACGATAAAAGGTAATGACGTTATAATATAAATTATTAGTCTATTAAAAAATAATAGTTTATATTAGGGTTTGATGCCTTAACTTAGATTACAAATATGCTACTCCAACCATTGAACTATAGTATTTTTTGTTATATTTATGCACTATTTAAATCATATATCATATTTTAAAGGACCAAAGTCAAATATTTGTGCGGGATACTGGGAGTGTCCTTTATCCTTTATCCTTTGTGTATACTTGGAACAAGGGAGTTTTAGGATCAAAACTTACATTACTAATATTTATTTGAATTTTTTTTGGAGGATTGGGTTGCATGTGTAATCCCTCGCTCTAAGCTAGATCCGCCTATGCATGAGATGGCCAATTAACGTAGGACAAAGCTAGCCAATTAAAGAGAATGTAAAATTTTTATTGGATATATATTGATGGAGAAAATAGAGATGGTCATATAAAATTTCATTAAAGTTAATGACTTCATGTAAAACTGTGCTACAGTTATCAGCTTAATTGAATTTTTAAGTAAGTTGATTAATGTAATAGAAAATAATATATTTGAATTTCATGCATCCTTGATTTTAAGTGAAATACTTGAAACATAGTAATAAATGGAGTAATTAACATCGAAGGGTATGAAATTGTATAAACTTTTTCCGTTTTATTATATTTGTTATATTTGACTTTTTACGCAACTTAATATGTTCTTTTGATGATTTATGCATTGAACTATGCACATCTAAAAATTATAAAAAATTAATATTATGAATGTATGCGATTAGACGATTCAAACAAGATTTCACTTAACTATTCTTTTACTTACATATTAGGCGCAATATGTAAAATAAATTTGAACAATCAATAACCATAATGTAGAAAGTATTTCAAAATAAGGGAAGTATTAAACATATCATCATCATCATCCTACCCAGTGTATCCCGCTCATTAAAAAACTATGGACAGGGTCTGAGGAGGAAAGGACGGCGGCAACTCAAATCCATAAAGAAGAGCGCGGCCAAAGGAGTCCCCCAACTCGAGAAAGATAAGGAGACGAAGCTACACGGGAAAGATAAATTAAATGCATATAAATAAAATAAATAAGTAGGGCCAACTACAAAGTAAAAGAGAACAAAAATCTAATAATAAAAGAAACAAGAGAAGCAAGATGACAAGAACCCCAAAAGGTAATCTAAGAGGACATCAGTAGTCTAAAACATGGATATGACGCCGCCAACTACCCCTATCCTTAGTCAGGCCCTCAGAGAGGTTTAACTCATGTAAGTCAATTTTTATTTGCTCATCCCAAGTTCTCCTGGGTCTTCCTCGACTCCTCTTACCCTCTACTATAATGTTTTCTGCCCTCCTCACAGGGGCGGCGAAAGTCTTTCTTTGCACATGTCCAAACCACCTCAATCTATTTTCGCGCATTTTTTCAGAAATAGGGGCTACTCTTAGTTTGTCCCTAAATCTTGTTTCCTAATTCGATACATTAATGTGTGCCCACACATCCACCTCAGCATACGCATTTCTGTAACTTCCATCTTATGTTCAAAAATTTCCTTTACTGGTCAATATTCGGTCCCATATAGCAGAGCAAGTCTGATTGCTGCCCGGTAGAGTTTTCCTTTTAACTTGCTTGGGAATTTTCTATCACATAGCGCAGTGGCTACTCGCCACTCGAGTCATCCTGCTTGTATACGATGATTTACATCTCCGTCAATCTCCCCATCCCTTTGAATGATCGATCCCAAATACTTGTACTTGGTCGTACTAAGCATATCATAGGGCTAAATTTATCAGTTTAAGTTTTTAGTTGTTCTGATCCATTGACTCATTAAATAGAATATAACATTAGACATCAATTTTAGAAGAGACGTCACATGAATATCTTATAAAATTCATGTAAACAAATTAATGTTTTGTTTGGTTTGGTCGATATTAGATTTGAAAATTAATAAAAATTTCAATGGTAAAAATTAACAAATTTCATTTTCCAAAAAATTTGTACTGTTTAAATTTACGTGAAACGCACAACAATAAAATTAATTTTTCGCGACATAGGATTTAGTGACATTAAAACAAATGTCGCAAATTTAAATTTTTAGTGTAATAATTATTGGTTTTTATTTTAAGTTCCACCATAAAGTGATTTAGTGACATTTTATTTGGTCTTTAGTGACATATGTAATTGATATTATAGTCTATAGAGACATTTATAAGAAATGTCACTAGATCCTATACGTGAAAAACTTTAATATGATTTTTATTATACTGCTAAATGGTCTATTAAATATCACTAAATTCACTATATATATATACATACTCTTAAAAAGTTAAAATAATGACATTTAAATTAAATATCACAATATATGCACTAAAAATATGTTATGTGTAGCGACAAGAACTCTAAATGTGCAAAAATTGCTTTTAAAATAATCATTAATGAGGTAATTTAAGCCAACCACTACAAACAATGAAACAAACAATCTCAACCATTAATTTTTTACATGCCATTGATTTTTCATAATTTTTCAAAATGATTATATGCATATAAAATACTTAATATTAGTATATAACATCTAAAAAATTTATATTTTACCACAAATTAATAAATATTATAAGTAATTCTCAATAATCTCAAATGCAATAAATATCAGAACTGATGAAGATGAAGATGCAGTATCAACACTCAACTCTCTAAACTTCAAAAATATTTACAATTTCAATTTGTATTTTGAGCACTCTCTTATTCTTCATTTCTTTTTCATCATCGTACCCAATATACTCCGTCTATAAAAAGATATGATCAGAGTCTGAGGATGGCAAAAAGAAGTCGGCAATCCATACCTATAAAGGACGACGCGATCAAAGAGTCTCTAAGCTCTAGATTGTTCCTTCAATATATTATAAATTTTAATCTTATTAAAATTAGAAAAAATTATCCTGAATAATCTCACTTATTGCCCATTTAGCATCAGCCATAAATAATTCCTACTATTAATAATCTAACTTTTGTATATCTTTTTACTGACAACACTCCTTGCCATATTTTGATCGGCTATAGTAGGTACCTATATACTCACTTTTTCTTCTCCACTATGCTTCTTCGTTGATCTATCCTTACTCCTCTTTGGTGATAAATACTTAATAGCCGGTTAAAATATGACAAGGGGTGTTGTCAGATAAAAATAGATAAATACGAGATCATTTATAAAAATAATTGATAGTAGAGATTATTCA
This sequence comes from Amaranthus tricolor, assembly GCF_026212465.1. Lineage (NCBI taxonomy): Eukaryota > Viridiplantae > Streptophyta > Magnoliopsida > Caryophyllales > Amaranthaceae > Amaranthus > Amaranthus tricolor. Next base: position 10,827,430 of record NC_080063.1, on the reverse strand, counting down.
GAGCTAATAAATTTACTTATTTTCGACAATATTTTATTAAATTTATTATAGTGGAAAGACACTCTAAATAAAATCATACTATTTAATAATTTTGCTGTGAAATGACAGATGACAGCTCATGAGAGCTTTGCCAAATTTCATTATTTTAATCGTTGACATATTATTATGTGTCAATTAATTAAATAATTAATTGTCAAAGTGAACACATCATTGTAAGCAGGTTTTCAAAAATAGATAACTTATTCTAACGATCTTATGACGACAAAATATCATAGCTAAATAATAAACTCGAGAGAAAAATTGTCAATTAACATGTATTATTGTCATACCTAGTGATTTATTTTAAGAATTTATTTTAAATATTGTGATATCATAATATTGTGATATCATAGTAGGAGTATATAATGTTATCAAAATCATAATCTTATCATAATATTAAAAGTAATATAATAAATATAATTTATACGCAAGTAAGAAATCATAAATATTATTAAAAAGAGTTGAAAAATAACAAATAATGATTTCTTAAAACTTTGCCAAATGTATCAATTTAGTATTACTTTTCTTACACCAAAGAATTTTTTTCTTGTTTTATTCTTTAAAGTTTTTATTTATATATGTCTTTATACTAAACTTTGTACATTACATGGGTTTCTAAACTAATTACAAATAATAGAGTCATCACGCTCAATCTGTTACCGTAAGTCTGAATGCATACTTCTTGCTTTGTCTTTCTGGCATCATACTATTTATTAAAAAGATTGAAAAATTCAAAGTGGCACTCATTAAGAGTTTTGCCACATGTATTAATGAGATTTGTTAAATTTTTGATTATTTGGCAAGTTACTTTTACACCCTGTCATTTTATACCAATTAAAATAAAAAAAAGAAAAATCAAACATCTAAGTAAGATGTTTAAATTGTTTCCTATTAATTTAAATAATTGTAAAATTTTAATATTTTTACGTTGAAAATTCATCACAATCAAATTGTCATCATTAGTTTATATATGTATAATTGTATTTTATTTATATGTACCAATCACTCGTATATCCACATATTCCACCAATATACTAGTTAATAATAATAGTAATGATTTATGATCATGTGAAGCTTTGGACGTACATTGATGAGAATTGAGAGTTCCATCAAATACGGTACTACCAAACATGATCGATCCATAAAATTACTAATCTGTGAAACACGTCATGAATGTTGCCAAATACTTTTTTTTATACTTTCTCTGATCTCAAATACTAGATATACGGGTACTATTTATTGTTTTAGCTTATTTTATATATTGCGGCTAATATGTAAGTAAAAATATAGTCAAATGAGATCTTGTTTGAATCGTTTAATCTTATACTTTCATAATATTAATGTTATATAATTTTTAAATATATATAATTTGATACATTGAGAATGATGATGATATAGGAAAATTAGAGAAAAAGGGTAAGTGATGATCTAAAATAAAAATAGAATAAATATGATAATAGGAGAGAGTGGACAAAATCATTAAATTAAATTGAGATAAAAGTTTTATTTTTTTTCCGGCCCTACATGGAATAGCTGAGGAAATGGCAAGTAGCAACCCCACACGGCCACACCCAATAAACTAAAATAATAATAACAATCTTAAAATAAATTAAGCTTCTGCTAATGATCAAATTACGCCTTTATAAGTGAAAAGAGAAAGAAATTAGCGCGCTGACCTTGTTCTTAATTTTTTTTCTTTTTTTTTTGGTTGCTAAAAACATGATTTTTGTTTATGAAATATTCTGAGTTTTATTAAGTATATTTATTAATATTAAGATTTGAGGTATACTTGAAAATTATGAAAAATGTTTAAATTAACTATATCATCATCGATCATCATACCCAATGTATCCCGTCTATAGATAAATTATGAGCAAGGTCTGAGAAGGAAATGAGGGCGGCAACTCATACTTTTAAAGGAAAGCGCTACCAAAGAGTCCCTCAACTCCAGAAAGATCAAGAGAAGTTTCCGCAACGTATAAGAATAAGTGAAGTTGAAACTAACTCTGCGAACCTGTATCTTATCACACAAGCGTGAACCTTAAACATAAAAAAACATAAGATAAAGATAAGCGAACAAGAACACCAATCGGTAAACGAAAGAGAATCAGTAGTCTCAAACACGGATAAGACGCCTCAAACTACTCCTAACCTTTACAAGGTCATTAGATAGGTGTAAACTTTTATTTGCTCCTCCCAAGTTCTCCGAGGTCTTCCTCGGCTTTTCTTACCCTCTACTGTGATGCTTTCTATTTTCCTCACAGGGGCGTCAAAAGTTTTTCTCTTCATATATCCAAACCATCTCAATCTATCTTCGCGCATCTTTGCAGAAATAGGGGCAACCCCTAGTTTCTCTCTAAACGTCTAGTTCCTAATTCGATCCATCAACTATATATAAACATTAATAAATATTCTTGTGTAAAACGGTATTACTATGAGACGTATTTTATACATGGGTTAAATAAACCAACTAATATAATTATCAATATATGAACTCTTTATTTTAAAATCGTCTTATTAAGAGACGGTCTTTCATAAAAATAATACATGCATTAAAATTCTCATTGAAATTTCAACTCTAATTAAAATGTCTTTTTTTGACTTTGTTTTCAGAATTTGAACGTTAATGAATGTTTTGCCATGCATTAAAAATAATACATGCATTAAAAATCGGATGGTGCCAAATTAATAGTACCAATTAAGTTGGAAGTTACAATTCCTAATTCGTGTTACACGCCTTGGATGCTGTCAAAAATCAACTAATGCCTGCAACATTAGTACGTGTGGTTGACATAAAATATCAAATAATTATACTTCTTTCTTTTTCTTTCTCCATTATTTTTTCATACTTTTCGAAGATAAGTTTGAATCTCATTATCAATAAATACGCATAATAAAAAATTATAAAAAATACATGATAAAAAAGTATATATTAAGACGAATAAACAGATTTCACATAGATATATTTTATCTTTTAAATATGTCGTCAAAAATATTAATTAAATTTGTCTCTCCTTAAGGTAGAATATTCCAAACGATAAGAACATTAAAGAACGGAGAGTGTATTATTTTAACTATTGATCTGATATATGATATCCCTTACACTAATTCTATTTGACTATAAATGTATTTAATAATTTATTTAATGATTTTTTTACAAATATGCAAAAATATTTTTCTTAAAAATAATCTTTAATGGGGTACTTAGAAGCCAATTACCACAATAAACAAACAATCTTAACTATTAATTTTTTACACCGTAAAATCTCTGCCATTGATTTTTCATATATAATTTTTAAAAATGATTATATGCAAATAAATAAAATACTTAAAAAAAGTAAATTATTTCCAAAACAAAAGTTTTATTTTACCACAAATTAATAAGTATTTCAAGTAAGTCCCAATAATTTCAAAGTTTTTAAAAATATTTTATAAATTTTGATCTTATCAAATTTATCATAGACCATAGTGGAAACATGTTGGATTGATTCAAATTATGTTAGTAAGAGTCTAACTAGTGGTTAAGTGGGTAGTTACTATTTAAGAGTCATTACTAATTAGTTGGAGTAAGTTATGGGATCATTGTAATGAGAAAGTTAGTGTTACACATTTTTATGTATTTCTCTCAACAAGGCATCAAGAGCCAGCGTTTATAATCCGGAGTAGTGAGGCAAACAAAAAAAAAAAAAAAAAAAAAAAAAAAAAGAGAGAAGAGATAAAGAAGGTGGTGAGGGCAATTAAAAAAAATTGTTTGTAGGTGTGGTTATATGTCAGTTTTTGTTGAGTAACGAGTGTTTTGGGTGTTATGTCAGTTGTTTTCAGTATGTTTTTCACCAAAAAAAGAGTGAGTATGAGTAATAGAAAATGGTAAGTTGTGTGGGAAAGAAAACACATGTAATTTTAAGTGAATTAAAATTGTTATGAGTGTTTGATGTCCAATAATGTCAAGTGTTGGCTTTTATGTTTTTATGTGTTTTATGGGTTCCTTTTAATTAGCTTATAAAAAAAGTTTGCTCGAGTGTTATGATGAAAAAGGGAGGGGTATTGAGTAAGTTGAGGTTTAGTAGCAATCTTCACAAGTGTGAAAGTCGTGTTCAAGGCAGAAACGATTTATTAAGTTATGATCGTGGTTATGAAGTCAAGTGTTTGTTCATGAAATAATACTCTTTACGTGTTCTTGTGTGGTATAGTATTGATCCATGGAAATGGATGGTATTTTTGTGGTGAATGTGTGTTAAAGTCATATCGCAATGGATTGTATTTTTGTGGTGAATGTATGTTAAAGTCACATCGCAATGGCTTATTGTGTTGGTTTGTTCGGGGGTAATATAGTGATGTGTTGGGTATCATTAAAATTTTAAGTTTTAAGTTTCAGTGGTGATGCAAGTATGTTAAATTAAATCAAGTTCAAGTTGTTCAAGTCAAGGATTGTTTTTTATGAAATTTTGAATCAAGGGGAATGTTGGATTGATTTAAATTATGTTAGTAAGAGTCAAAGTAGTGGGTAGTTACTATTTAAGAGTAAGTGGATCATGGAATAAACTCCCTATTTTCATGTGTAGTTAGTTACTTAGTTTTTCTATTTAACAGGTACTTGTGGGGCGTCTCATTTTTTGTCCTCCACTCGTCTTGATTTGACTTATGGGGTACACATATTGGCTTAGTTCATACATGTTTATTCATGTTGTGCGTTGCTTAAAAGGATCACCGGGTCAGGGAATTTTTCTTAGTAGTGACTGTGATTTGCATCTTTCTGGTTGGTGTGATTCAACTTGACAGGTTATCCTTTGACTCGACGTTCTCTTTCAGGTTGGCTAATTTTTCTTGGGGCTTCTCATGTGTCCCGGAACAACAAGAAACAAAGTATTGTGTCTTGTTCTTTGGCTGATGCAGAATATAGGATAATGGTTGTTATCACTTCTGAGTTAAAGTGGCTTAAAGCCCTTCTTTACTGTTTAGGGGTTGATCATGCTCGGGTTATGTAAAGTGAGTATTAAGTGATTTGCTGACATTTTATTTGGCCTTTAGTGACAAATAATTGTTACTATAGTTTATAATGACATTTATGAGAAATGTCACTAGATTCTATCTCTTGAAAATCTTTAGTATGATTTTTTATTATGTTGCTAATGTGTCTAATAAATATCATTAAATCCATTATATATACCATTAGAAATAAAGTAGTGCATTTAAATTAAATGTCGCTAAAAATTATATTCCACTAGCTAAAAGTATATTATGTAGTAAGTAAAAATATAAAATGTAATTTTTGGAGAAGTAGCTAAGAAAATGTGGGTGGAAATGAAAAACAATATACATATATAGATGAAAATTAATAAAAGGGATGAGTGATGATTTAAAATAAAAATAGAATAAATATGGTAGGAGAAACTGAATAAAAATCATGGCATTCCAAGAGCTGAGGGAATAGCTCAAAGTTAATACGTAAATTGACATAGTTTTCATCTAATTTGTCCCTGCATGTAGAAGAGCTAAGGGAATAGCAACCCCACGACCCAATACACTAGTATCTATACAATATATTAACGAAGAAATGATTAGAATTAACAAATATTGTCTTAATTACATAGTGATTAAAATAAATTAATTTATAGTTTTAATATGCTTAGGAGTATATAATAATTTAATTACACATATAAGATTACTGTTTTTATTTAAATAATTCATGAATCGTAATTGACACGAAAATCTATTTGATAATAAAAAAATCTTAACATTAAGGTTTTGCTAACAATCAAATTACAAATTACGCCTTTGTAAGTGAAAAGAAATAAAAACGCCTTGACCTTGATCTAAATTCTTTAATTTTTTGGGTTGCTAAAAATATGATTTTTGTTTATTAAAAAGTTGTGATAATATTCGAGTTTTAGAAAGTATATTTACTAATACTAAGATTTGAAATACACTAGAAAATTATGAAAAATGATCTAATTAACCATATACAAATGGTAATACAATTTTTTTGTATGAAACAGTCTTATAGTGAGACACGCTTCATACTTGCGTTGAATAGTCCAACTAACATAATTATTAGCACATAAACTCTTTATTTTAAAGTTAACTCATCAAAAGGCGACCTCTCATAAAAATAACTCAAGCGTCAAAATTGTCATGGACATTTTTGAAATGACTCTGTTTTCTGAATTTTAACGTTAATGAATTGTTTGCCATGCATTGCCGATTTGTGAAACATTTACACTTATGCTGGAAAGGCAATTAATTATTATACTATTATTATTTTAACTATATGATTATCTTTCAAATAAAAAACTGTGATTAAATCATTTACACTAATTCTTTTTGGCTATAAATATAGTTAATAATTTTGTTAGAGCAAGCACCAAATTATCCTTATGTGGAGGATCTTTAGAGTGCCGTGATGAAGGTGCAACGAAGAACAAGAGTGTGATGCACAAGGAAGAGCTTGATCAATGCAAGAGAGTGCACCAAGGGGGTCTTGGAGTGTGCCTTGATCGAGGCAAAGCACAGAAGGGGACTAGCTTGAGCGAGGCAGCAACACAGTAGAAGATCAGAAGCTGTGGAAGACCCGCTCGACTGGTCGAGCAGGTTGGCTCAGTCGAGCGTGGTACAGGGCCCAATTTCGCAACTTTCTGTTTCGTGGACTGTTTTACTTGGGGCATTTAGGGCTTCGACCTAGGGCTTTTAATATGTTATGGGACTATATAAAAGTTTCTAAGAACATCATTAGAAGAGTGTGGTAAGGCTAATGCGCATTAGAAAGGCTAGGGTTTGAGAACCAAGAGAGTTTCTTCTTCTATGTATTAGATTGTAGGTGATCTTCACTATGGAATGGAAGCACTATCTTAAGAGCTTGTTCTCATGTGCGTTTGGTTAGTCATTAATGTATTGTTGAATAGATTAATGAAAGTAATCATCTTTTGAGGGGGAGGTATCATTGGATACCTCATAAACACATTGTGTTGATTGTTGTTGTGTCTCTTGATTATGCTTTTTTTTCACTCATCTTCTACTCATAGTTCTATCATTGTTGGGCCTGAGCTATTCGCTTTCAAATTTACTTATTAAATATTTTTTTATAAATCTGTAAAAATATTTTTTTATTATAAAACACTATATTCCTAACAAAACCATCATATTTCGACAGACGTTCGTAATTTCAAAAAAATAAAAAAAATAAAAACTACCATATTCCAATCAACTTATCGTATGCGGCGCTTTTTTAATCATCATTTATAAAGTTTTTATACGTTTTAACGTTGTTATCTACAATTTGTGACACTTTACTTAATAATATTTTTTAATTCAAAGAAAATAACATCACGTATAATAAATATAAAAAGAATATATAAAATTGTATAACTACTACAAAATATATGCAAGTTTTGGAGGAATATTTGTTAAATAGTTGGAAATATAAAGATTATTTTTGAATGCTTTTAAATTTTTTTGGTTAGAATATTTGTTAAATAGTTTTAGTTTGAAAATAGTGGTTGGCTTTACTAGAGTTACCTTGTTTGTTGTACGTTAAAGTTAAGAGTTTTATCTTTCAAAAAAAATCCTTTTGCTGGTTTCCTTTAGAAAAAATTATCAGAAATAATGTAATTTATTTCTCTGTAATAATAGTAATTTTTGATTAATCATGACTAATACCAATTTAAAGGGGTGTTTTCCTAAAATATCCTTAACATGTTAAAAATTAAAGTATAAGAGATTATATAACAAAAAAATTAGTAAATTAGCTAATAAAGTACTATTATTCTAGAAAAAAAATCCCTAAATTAGTATTATTTATGATTAATCAAAAGTAGGTATTATTGAAAGGAAATTAGTAAAAAGTAATAATAACTGATTAAGATTACAACAAATCATATTTAATTCAAAGGGCAACCCAAATTGATAGTACATGTGGATGGCTTATTGAAGGAAATATTAGAATCAAAGAAAATAACAAATACACTTAAAACTCTTTAATTAAATGCAGACATAAATAGAAAGATCGTGAATCGGCCATTTTGCTGGTGGGAGCCATAACATCCAAGCACTGCCTAAACTTAAGATCATTCTGTTCCATATAGCACAAAAATTGAATTGGATTCAATATATACTAATTATGCATAACTAAAATTTCAAAATAATTAATATAATAAAAATATGCGACTGAACGATTCAAATAAGATGTAACTTGATTATGTTTTTTCTTAAATATTAACCATATTATATAAAATATGCTTGAACGATAAACTTGTCAATAACCGTAATTTAGCTGAATGTAGGAAGTATATATCAATTACCAAGCATAGCCGTGGGCTTTCGCCAGGGGCCCAATTTTTTAGGGCCCAAAATTACTTATAATTTATGTTATTTGCTATGCAATATGAGTTATTCGGATATTTTATATAAAATAGATAAATTTTCAACAATACAAAACAAAAAGAGTATTATATAATTTACTTCGCCTTAAGTTTTTAAGGACCTTTTTATCCTTTTGCTATGGGCCTTAAACTAATTTTGAAGTTAATAAGCATTGAGGTTACCTATTGAGCATAGATTCCAAGAGAATAAAGGTAGTCATCAGCATGTCCAAAGAATCCAACAATGCGTCCATTAAATTCGTCAGGAAATGAAAACACATTACAATTTTTGGTATCCTCCCCGGTTCCAAATGGTCCATAACCATCCTGACGAAGATTTGTATGTATCTTCAATGTGGAGATCACACGTTCATTATTGGCGAATTCATATTCTCCAGAAGTTCCACTTATTTTTGTTATGTATTCTTCAGACTTTAGCATAATCTTGATGACATTAACATAAGCCAAAACACAAAGATGTGTTACATGGTGGAAATATAGCTAATGATTAGATAGTGAAACTATCTTTATTAATTAAACTGACTTATTTACATTTAGTTAGTTAAAGTTATTATTTACTATTTTAAAGCAATCAATTACAAAAATTGACTAACTATATATAGTGTCACTATTGCTTGGTGTAGTATAAAATTGATTTTTATTGTCCCAAAAAATCATTTTTGACAAAATATGTATATACGCTTTTGTCTAGAGGTGTTCATTCGGGTGATCGAGTCGGTTTCGGATAGGTGTCATTCGGTTCAGTTGTATTTCGGATCGGTTATTTTTCGGATGCGTGTTATGGCGGGTCACACTCGGGTCAGGTTGGTTAGTCACGGTTCGGTTGAAGATCAGTTATTTGAGCTATCGAGTTACCATCGGTTCGGTTTCGGTTAAAGTTCGTGTTGAGTAGACTATCGGTCTCGGACTGTCATCGGTTAATAATTGGTTCGGTTTTACCGGGTACAGATCGGGTTCAGGTATTATTTTCCAGTAGATTTCGGCTACAAATTAATAATTACTATAGATCGAGTCAATATCAGATTAAGTTGTTAGACATTTTTTAATTGATAATAAGATTCCCCTAAGTTAAGGCAAAATAGTTAAAATGCAAATCAGTTAGTGATTATTACTATATTACTTTTACTTGTTTGACTGTAAGTTAAAATTAAAGTTTTATCATTTTTATCTAAATTGATTAAAAATAGTTAAATAAACATTGACCATTGATTATTAACTCTAATATATGAAACCATGTATGTATAAAATTTAATTTATTAAAATTTCTATTACTTTATTAGATTAACTAATAAGATGATTGAATATGAGTCGATCATACCTCTATGTTAAAAATTGGTTCAGGTTTATAGCATTTTGATTAAAAGTTCGTTCGGGTTAAGTCTATTTTAGCCGGATCAAGTTCAGTTTTGAGCATGATTCGGGTCGGGTATGACTCGGGTCGGTCACTATTAGGTTCGGGTAATCTCGGTTAACGGTTATATGTCGATTATAAAAATCGATCGCAGTTCGGGTTCGATTTTACGATTTCAGTCGTAAATCGGTTCGGGCGCAACTTCGGTTTGGATAATGTCGGTTCGATAAACCTAAAAAAGAAAAATATTTTTGGGTCGGTTAACTTTCGATTTAGGTCCGGATTTTCGGGTCGGGTCACATTTGAACAACTCTACTTTTGTCCCTCTAGGATAATCGTAAAGAAAAATTGATTCATTTTAAGGAAAAGGTAAATATTTGGTAATAAATAAAGAAAGAGATGATATATATATAAATGAAATTAAAAAAGAGTTAGAATATATGAATACATTAAAAAAAAGTGGTGAATCATTGTTTAAAAATATAAATGATGCTAAATAAGAGGGACAAACTTAAAATGGATAATTATGCTAAGTGAGAGACGATTAAAGTAGCATTACAAATTAATTGCAATATTACAAAATAATGCACTATTCATTTATCATCCTAATTTATGATTATGTTTTAATTTAAAAGTTAAAACATAGTCAAGTGCGATTTTATTTGATTCGTCTCAATGCAAAAGATTATTAATATCAATTTTTTTAATAATTTTTTATCATACATAATTAGAGATATTAAAAATTAGGCTCCGTAAAAAACAAGTGTTGAAAGTATTTTAGAAGGAAGAGTATATACTTATATGTTTGTGTGACTATAAGTGAATAATAAAATGTAGAGTAAGTATCCAACCTTAGATTCATTATTGATTAAGGTGCCACCAAAGGCAGACAAAGCACTTGCGGAAACCAACCCAATTGCATTGATGCATTTTCCATGCCTTATAATCACTTCTTTTATAACTTCATTCCCATCGATCTTAGTGGAGAACTGTTGACCTTTCAATTGATTTCCATACGGTCCATACTGCACAATTTTCTGTTTAATTTGTGCAACCGTTTTAACTGTTTAGTTAGTACCATGCTCAAACAGTGGCTCATCCAAAAAAATAATGTTAAAAAGTAAATTTAATTAAAATGCACTTAATAAGTTTTAAATTCCGATTATTTATGTGGAAGATAATACACTAACCAACTCATCTAGGTACATATTTACATATACTATTTGATTTTATTTTAAATTTAAATTACGTCAACTGACCTCAATATATATATATATATAATTGGGCTCACTCATATAGATATATCAAAGAAAACTTTGTATCATATAAATCTTGATGAGTTTTCATGTGAAGTGAATTAAGTAATCCACTGAATTATATGTTTGTTATACTCTTTCTTTTTATTTGATGTGGAATTATATATGTGTAGTTCTTTGACATTTCAATTTTTTTAAATTAAATCTTGAAATATTCATAATATTTAAATTTTAATTCATTTATTTGTTAAATAAAGTATTTTATTGCTTGATAAAATTAAAACTTGTAAATCGATTATCCTTTTAATAATATAATGAGAAACAAATAACCTTATTTCCGTAGACTCCAATTGATTGTAGGTAATTATTTAAAGTTCCAAAAAAGCCAAGAACACGACCACCGGATGGAATTGTTGATGAAAACTCAGAAAGATCCTTCGTGGCTTGTGTACCTCCATAAGGGCCGTACCCATCGGGCTGCAAATTAGTATATATCTTGAGCTTAGCCACTTCACGATTCGAATTCCATGTCCCAATTGCTCCACTTATCCGTGTAATGTACTCCCCATCTTTCAGTTCTATCTATAATAAAATAATAAATTTATTTTATAAATTATTTTCTCTAGTTGTTGAAACTAAAAAGTTTTTCGCTTTTACTTATGTTTAATATACGTATTCTCACTTTTATGAAATAATAACTAAAGTATGACTAGTTTAATTTACATTATGGTCTAAAAAATTCATTTATAAACGATTAATTTAAATTTTTGATTAAACTAATATCTCGACAAATTTCAGACAATGCGAACCATAAATAAGGAAAATCTAAAGGTTGAGAAAGAGTACGACCTTAAATTCGTTAGGGCCACCATCACCGCCAAACTTGCGCCGATTTGTGACAGGACCAAAAGCTGTGGGCTTTGTAGTGGCAAACACAATTGAATCAACCAAAGCGCCAGTTTTTAGGATTATTTGGGTTATATATTCATTGGGGTCAAGCACCAACGACCATTTTACACCACTTTGATTGCCAAAAGGCCCGTACGTCTCAACATCCACGCCTGCTTGTTGCTTTAAAAACAAAGGCACATTACTTTTTCTATTAGTAATGGAACCAAATGACTGGTAACACAATAAGTCTTATATGAGAAAGTCTTATCGTGAATCAAGCCCATACAAGCAGTCTATTAGCAAAAATAAAAAATACAGTAAATTTAAATTTACACTTGCACAGAAAACAAATTTTTAAAGAGTTTAAACTGATTTAATTAAGATCATCTCAAATTAAAACGACTTTAATCAAGAATTAATGAATCATGATAAACTGTGAAGGAACTAGTGAAGTACTTTTATCTAGTAGTACAATATATATAACATCACTTGCAAATTAATAAATTATTTAAAAATAATACTTAATTACCTTCGCAATCGTTCCAGCCATTTTGTTGATTTAATAAGGTTGTTTGAATAGCTGATGAAGTTTATTTGGAATGATATCAGCTGTTACAAAGTTATAGTTCTTGTGCTGTGATGCTGAGAATGATATCAGCTCTAAATATAGGAAGCATATATATAGCCCAAGATCTATAGAAACTAATTAATAAAGAAAGGGAGTTAGTAAATTTCGCCATCCCTTTTCATTTTATCGTCACTCTCTTGAAATGACGAATTTGCCCCTGAAGTTAAAAAAATTACAAAATTGCCACTGGACTTAAAACTTAATTAACAAATGTAAATTACATTTAATAAAACTATTAACACTTTAATCCCGAAGATTTGTCTATATATATCGAATTCTCAGACGCGTTCTTGTATGAAGTACGAATTCAAACACAGTACTATCTCTCTAAAAACTCTCTAAAAACGTTGTTCGATTTTAAACAAGTTGTTACTTGTAATCGATTAACTATGGCTAACGAAAGCGATTATAAATCGGATCCGGTACGTAAATTTTTCGATTTGAATCGTTGGAAATATTTAAAAAAAAAGAATCGCACCAAACTGGGCGACTGAACCAAGGTTCAGTCGCACAAAACTGGTGCGATTCTTTTTTTTTTTAATTTACATTATTATTTTTTTATTTATTATTATTATTATTATTATTATTATTATTATTATTATTATTATTATTATTATTAATTTTATTAAATATCTTATTGTTCAATAATATTTATTCTAATATCATATATCAAGTGACTATCTTAACAAATATATATTGTCTAAAATTAAAACTCCAAATTATGTTTGAGAAATATGGCGGCATGAATAATTATGGATTTACTTAATGGTTAAGAACATTTTCTTTAACCTTTGTTGATTAAGGTTTGAGTTTCTTGGATTACTTTATCTCTAGTCTATAGAGATTCTCTAACATACTCTCAAATTATAAACTAAATAATTACACAAATTTAAATGTCACAAAAAACTAGCTAGTCAAAATAAAATTATAAAATTATTAATTTTCATTGTTCTAGATATTATTATATTGTGCATTTTACATGAAAAATAAAATTATTTTAAATTTTTGTTTTTTTATAACACTAGATGATCCTATTGTAAATTAGAATCATTGAATTTAAAAAAATATTTATGTTTTGGACATACACGCATTGAATATAATTGATGAATATAAATATTGTCAAATTATATCCATACACATCAATATTTCAAACTTTATCCTGTGTACGTGATACATCATATATATACAAACCATGAGTGATGCCAAAATACTCGTCCATGTTTTAAACTTTCCTCATTCGTAATACGTTTTCAGTCGCCCGGTCTTGTGCGACTGAATCACGGTCCAGTCGCCTATTTTTATGCGACTCAATCATATTTCAGTCGCTTATTTTTTTGCGATTTTATTTATTTATTTTGTTTATTTTTTTATTTACATTATTATTTTTGTATTTATTATTATTATTATTATTATTATTATTATTATTATTATTATTATTTGTATTTTTTTATTCTTCTTCTTCTTCTTCTTCTTCTTCTTCTTCTTCTTCTTCTTCTTCTTCTTCTTCTTCTTCTTCTTCTTCTTCTTATTATTATTATTATTATTATTATTATTATTATTATTATTATTATTATTATTATTAGTGTTATTATTATTATTATTATTATTATTATTATTATTATTATTAATTTTTGTTATTTTTATTATTTTTATTTTTAATATTAATTATTTAAGTAAATCATTAAAGTAATTTATACTTTTTATTTATTATTGAATGTTTTTATTATTAATGTTTTTATTATTTTTGTTTGTATGTATAATGTGTTAATGACCTAATGTATGGTTTGTTTCATATTTTAAATTTGCAGGAGTTTGAAAACTTGGGAGACAACGTAGATTACTCGGGTAGCTTTGTTATGAATAGGGAATTTGTTTCCTTAGATGAATTACATAGTTGGGCCGATGCGATAGCAATAACAATTGGTTTTCAATTTACACGTGCTTCTTATAAAAAAAAAAAAAAAAAAGAAGGACGTTCTAGAGTTAGTGTGTACTTATGGTGTCACCGCTATGGTAATATTAGGGGTGATTTACATAATCTAGATAATGCTGCCCGACCTGGTTCTAAAAGTAGAAGTTGCGGGTGTAAATTTTTAATTGTAGCAAGTAGTCGTAAACCAGAAGAAAGACCTTGGACGGTAAGGGTGTGTCCTGGTGAAAAAGGAAGACATAACCACCCGTTATTAGTGTACAGAGATGATCATGTAAGGGCAAATAGGATCAATGTAGATATTCGGGAGCATATACGACAGCTTAGTGCAACCGGAATGCACCTGGCCTTTATTATGACTTCTATTAGAGAAAATTTTCCTGGTGTTTTTATTAGTATGAATCAGATACATAATATTAGGCAATCAATAAGGAGAGAAGAGATGGAGGGTAGGACTCCCCTTCAACACTGTCTTTATATGGCCACAGAACTTAATTACGTGGTTTGGACAGACTTGTATAGCGAAGGGGAATTGAGCAGATTATTAGTTGCAAATCCTACCTCTATCCAAATGATATCTACGTGGCCATATGTTGTGTTGATAGATACAACGTACAAAACAAACAAACAAAAGTGGCCACTGTGTGAAGTGATCGGAATGACGCCAACCAATCACAACTTCTTGGTTGCGTTCTGTTTGATGCGATATGAGGCGGTTGTGTCGTATTCGTGGGTGTTGCAGGGATTAAGAGATATTATCGGCACAGCTCAGACTCCTAGCATCATTGTAACCGATCGAGATGAAGGTTTATCTGTAGCTATTCGTGACGTCTTCCCAGGTAAAAAGGTTTTGTTGATTAATTATTGTTGTTTTATCTATTGAATATGTCTTAATTACGTTCAATGTTGTGTTTAATGTAGATGTGCAGCATTTGTTATGCATTAGGCATATCGCAAACGACGTTGAGAACATGGTGGACAAGTTGTGTGGCGGAAAAAAAAATCAACAAGGGCAAGTATTCAGGAAAGGTAGATGGAACCCCTTGGTTAAAAGTTCTAAAATCGGCGAATTTGAAGAGAGATGGTAAGCGATCGTGAATACGTGGTCGGTTAGGAACATAAAGGTCGTTCGGTATTTGGCTGGAACATGGATTCCACTTAGAGAGAAATTTGTGCGTGCATGGACGAATGATTGTTTGCACATGGGTAACCAGACTACTAGCAGGGTTGAAAGCCAACACTCGTCTTTCAAGTATTACCTTGGTAGCGGTAATAGCTCATTTGATACCCTGTTTAAAAGGGCACAAGCACAGATTACAAATCAGCAAGCCAGGATCCGACAAGCGCTACAAGAATCCATGAATTTTGTAGCAAGGTCGATGCGACAACATTTCTTTAGACCTTTATATCGCCACGTATCTATATACGCCTTGGAGCAGCTGCAGCTTGAGCATAACCGTATGTTAGAATTGGGTGATTTTTTATTTAACAAATGCGGTTGTGTACTTCAACACACCCATGGATTGTCGTGTGCTTGTTATTTATATATGTCTATCGGTTCACACGGTGCTTTGTATGTGGATGACATTCATCAATTCTGGAGTACTTTGAGGTACACAGAGGTAGGAGATGAAACCAACGAAGGAGTACGATATGCGAACGCCGATGACAAAGAGTACTTTCAGTCTCTGGTCGATGAAGTTCTAAAATCCGATCCCGCAGTTGTACGCCGAATGTCTCAGGTTCTTGAGTATGAACTACACCCTGATGGAGCCGAAATACCTGAGCCTTACGCAAGTCCACCTAGAAAGGGAAGACCAAGCACAAGCAAAACCATGAGAAGAAATAAAAGTGCATTTGAATATAGCAGATCATCTTCTCGTGGTCGAGGGTTTAGATCTTCATCTCGTGGGAGATCTAGTGGGAGATCTAGTGGTCGAGAAACGCAATCTTCAGTTGGAATAAAGTTTACTTTCAACTTATCCGGTATATGACTTTCCTTTGCGTTATTTAAATTAGTTTGTTACAGCTTAGTCTTATTAACCTTATTTTCAATAATTGTAGATGACCCAGGTGGTCAAGATTTTTCACAGTTTCCATTGCCTAATCACATCCCATTCATTCTTTCATCTTACTTGTTTGATTGGATTGATGTGTTAGGTGATGGTAACTATGGATTTAGAGCTATTGCCGCCACAGTGTTGGGAGGCGAGGAGGCATGGCCTCTTTTAAGACGTGCTATGTGTATGGAAATGCAAATGAACAGAGACTAATACCTAAGTTTGTATCTTTCCCAGGAGTTGTTAGATGATGCTATATTCAGAATAGGTTCACACGGCAATGGACCTACTCCTTTTATTCACTGGATGGATGCACCGATGGCATTGTACTCTGCAGCAATGTTTCTTAACATTGGCATTGCTTATTATGGTTCTAATGACGGTAACACGATGTACAACTTTTTGGTTATTCCGTTAAGGAAAGCACCAGGCGTGCATAGTGTAAATAAAGTTATACATATATGTTCGGTGAATGGAAATCATTTTGTTCAACTATTAATGAACGACGATTCATCCCCACTGCCGCCAGTCCATCAACGTTGGAGAGACGCAGTTGACAATTGACATATAGAAACACATTTTACTAGTAGGATTATTGTAACATCTCAGAATAACTCGGGTCGTACGGAAAGAGAAGATGACCTTTTTAAAAATAAGACAACTATAATCCGAGTCAAACCGGGATGTTAGAAACATTTTAAAACGGTTTTTGAAGTTAAGGAAAACGTGCGGATCGAGTTCTATTAGCGTTATTAAGAACTACTAGATAATAAGAAATTCTTAGCAGCGGATAAGAACGAAAAGTTAAATCTACTTAATACAACTTGAGAACGAAAATCGCCTCATAAAAACCAAATGTTCTTCAAACTTAACTAGAAATTCTAATGATTTATTTCTTCAAGGGTCAATCCTCACTCCCCAGACCTGCAACTTAACTTACTGCTAGTCATTGCCCAGATAGGAAACAACATCAACGCAGGGTCGTTAAGACCAAAAGTACACGTCAGCAAACGTCACATACCAAATAAATAATAACACAAGAGAAAATTTTAATTTATTAGCTGACAATTCAAAGAACCTTACGCTTTGATCATGCTTATTAAGAATAATTATTTTTATGTAAAGGTTAGTCAGCCATACTGCTGTACTATCCAGCCATACTGCCGGTACACTCCAAGCTCCATAAGTGAGACAATACATTAGGGGGAGCTAACCCCTAAGCAAGTCTCTACCATAGACACTCGCCTTACTTCGGTGCCTATGGTTAAGTATGCATACCCCCGCGGTGGCTCATAATGCCCCCATATACCGCGAGTAATTCATTTCCACCAATTGACTTCATACTACGTCCATTTTAAGGTCAGTGAGGTCATACTACCTCTACTTATCAAAACAATGTATAAAAATTATTTATTCGAAAGATAACATTATTCGTACTATATATACATACTTTACTTTTGTATACCATTATTATATGATACATCGGACTAATGCGAACTTCGCTGCGTGTACATACCTTAAGCAAGATAACCAACTCACAAGCGTCTTAATCAATTCCCGGTCACGAATCGACTTCCTACAAAGTTCAATCGTATTCGGGAAATAAGCACACATACGCATTTTCCTCAAATCATCCATAACACACATATACAATCACATCCATACCTAGAATTCTACACACAACATGAACATCCATCACATACTATAACATGGTAAATACACAAAACAGGACAGCCTATACAATCTGTCCAGAAACTCAACTTAAAACTGTCAAACTGAAAATTCGACTTCACCGTTGCGTCCGGAAGGCGTCAAAACCCCCGGGTACCAATTTTCATAATTTATAACATAGTATAAGTATTTTTAACTTAATTTAAAAGCCAAAAATGTTCCAAAAACACATTTTTTTCACCATTTTCAAAACCTACGGGATTTTGTCATTCCATCATTTTTTTATCACAAAAATATAAATATCAATGCTTTATGTCCTATTAAATCTAAACAAAAAAATTTAAATAAAAATAAATTTTAATGAATTATTATTATATATATATTTTTTTTCAATATAATTCTTTTTACACAAATGTTTTCACACATACACATCACATATATACATGTATATATATATATTTTTTTTTACCAACATTATAAATTCCTTCTATTAATCAAAAATAAATAAATTTCTAACACCACATACATTTTTCTATATATATATATATATATATATATATATATATATATATATATATATATATATATATATATATATATATATATATATATATATATATATATATATATATATATATATATATATTTCAATCATCCATCAAACAAATTCTTCACACACATGTAACATATCTAAAACCCTAAAAAAACCATACATTAATTTAGATAGAAAAATACATCATACTTTCACACATGAATTTTAAATCATGAACAAATCATAAACCATAAAATAACACACATAAAAATCATAGAAATTTAAATTAAAACTTAAAAATAAAAACCAAATTAAGAATTACTCACAATTGCTCAAGAACAAAGCACCAAAATTGATGAACCAATGGAGGATTAGGCGTGAGGATTAGAGGGTTTTGGGAGTGTTTTCTTACTTGCAAATGGTTTGAAATGAAAAGATGTAAGGAAATTAGGAGATTAAGGAAATAAAGAAATTAAGTAAAATTAAGGCAATACTTATGGAAGGCAATAACTCCTTAATCTTTCAATATCCTAAGAAGTTACAAATCCCCCCAAGATACTACATATGGCCGGCCAAAATGATTCAAATTCCCACTTTTATTCCTTTTTTTTTTAAGATAGGTTAGGAAAAAGGTTTGGACTTAAAATGGTTTTAATTGCTTTAAAAGTTGAAGTCTCATGATCTAACCTACTAACCAAATAAATAATAAAAAGAAATATATTCTTCTAAAAAGAATAATAATAATAATATTACTAGCAAATCATTTAATATATCGGAAAAAAAAATATCGGGGTGTTACAATTATGCTCTGGAATAAACTATGCGGGCCACGACCACCACAATGTAATAACATCACTGCAGATGCTGTAAATTTAGATAGTCCATTGTGTAACGTGATGTATAGATCATTATTCAGTTTTATTATAGAAAATGCAAATCATTATTCAATATGTAGATAGTTCATGGTTATACTAATGTGTACGTGATTACTATAGAAATTGTAGATGAAATTCATTGTGTATAGTAACGATGTAAATTTATAAAAGCATTGATGCAAACATGAATAAAATTTAATGTAAATCACTAAAAGCATTAATGTAAAATTAGTTTAAGTACAGACTATGAAGGGTCGTGCCCCTTAACGATTGCCATTCAGAAAATAAATCTTTACAATCATTAAGGTATACATCTAAAGCATGTCTTTCCTGGGGGTTCATTTCAGCAACAGGAGGCAGTCTCGCCAATGGAGCGAATCGACTCGGCCATTCATTGAGAAACTGAAAAAAAAAAGGTGTGAATAAGATATAAAACAACATTCAAATAACACAAAGACATAAGAGAAAACAAATTAATTTAGAAAACTAATGTATTCAGCTTTGCTTTCAGATGGACCAAAACCGACACTCGGTCCTTCGCCGGGGACTACGTACGGGTGCGAGAACACTCTGAACTAGTCAATGTAACTAGGTTCAGCCTCTGATGGAATAGATGCCCGATGAAGTGCCAGCTCACCAAGGCGGCAACTATAGGAGAACCTACTCCATGCCTTCAAGTACACAGGCGGGGAAGCAAAGGTCACGGAGTAGGTACCGTGTGCCGGTCGCACAGCCTTGGCTGGTCTCATAGGAGGGGGGGGGGGGGGGGGGGGAGAATAGCCTGCACAAGCCGACCTGTCGCACTGTCTGCTCCGGCAAATACACCTCGACCATATCAAAGTAAGTGATACCCCCGATGAAGCTGGTGCGTGGGTGCTCATTCAGCAATGCCCTTGGAGCAGTCATGTACGAAGTCCATTCCACCTGCACACAAAGACAAGATAACATATAAAAATAATCTTAAATTAAAATAATATGCATAAGAAAGTGTGATGTGATGTACAATACCTGAGTTTCCGTCATGGAGTCAAGTATGCTACGACAGTCCCTCAGCCTGTTCACATCACGACATGGTTTCTTCGTGGATGACATCTCCGCCCTAGTCTTATTAGGCACGTCTGCTCGGCGAGGATGAGGGCGGAAAGCGGAAAAGTACTCATAGATCCATGTCTGGAGCAATGTGAGGCAACCCGCAATGGTCTTGCAACCAGCCCTAGATGCCATTCCCAACTGCCGATACAAGTAGGCCAAGGCCACCGCACCCCAGGCGATCTCATCTTGATCAATGTTCACGGCAAGTATCGGGTGAGGTCGCATGTCGGTTCTGGTCATATCCGCCAGCAGGGTGGAGCCGACAATAGCCATGTAGTAGGCTGTCGACTGGGTATCCATGGCCTGGGACCTATGACACAGCTGCATCAGTTCAGCAACGTTGACGCAGCCGCTGGTGAATGCACCTTTCCGCCGTAGCTCAGACATGGGCTCCTTGAACAGATTGGTGATACCTGCCACTCCACCTAAGAAGGCTCGGCTGGTAGAGAACCTTCAATAGACATGCCCAATATGCGTTGCACGTCGTGCAACATAATTGTCATCTCCTCCATGGCATGTGGAAGGTGTTCGTATCCGGCTGCCACCTCTCCACGAAGGCCGATATCAAAGCACAGTCGATGTGCTGGTGCATAATATACGGCAGACGGCCGAGGGGAGTAGCAGGTAGAACATCGTACAGCGCATCGCTCATATCCCTCAGTCCGATGATGGCGTCCAACGGCCTCTTCCTACTATGGCATTCCAGAACCGAAGGTGTACGCTCGGAGCCATCAAAAATAAGTTTAGCTATGTGCCCTCATAGCTAGGTATCAGGCGCGTATCTGTGGGCCCCCCGGGATAGGGCGATGTGACTAACCAGTCCGTGCCAGCGGACTGTGAGCCCCTTCTCCCCCGTGGCGACTCATTATCGACGAGAATACTTCCGGCGCACTCAGATGCGCCTGAAGAACTAGGGCCGCCACGTGCGAATCTCCCGTCCGACCCCCGAACAACAGTCCACTCCGTTGGGCGAACAACGTCGCCTACGTACTCATCATCAATACGAGTACGCACTATGTTCAGCGCACTCGACCGTTGGGCCACACTGTGTCTGACAGCCTCTTCCTGCCTAGCCCTCCTAGCAGAATCCATTACCCCCCTCTTATGAGGATCCCCTTTGAGCAGAGTAGGCCTAGAGCTATTACCGCTCAACAAGTGTCTAAAAAAACCATTTTCTTTTCCTTGATTATCAGCCATTTACTACAATTTTTGATAATTTAATTAAATATTAAATACTAAATGAACATAATCAAACGTTACGTTAATTAAGCACATGAACAAAAAAAAAATAATTAATTACCAACAACAATATTTAACTAATGATTATCAACAAGTATAATGTTACAACATATTTATTATTATTATTATTATTATTATTATTATTATTATTATTATTATTATTATTGTAATTAATTTTCTAAATTGACAATAATAATAATAATAATAATAATAATAATAATAATAATAATAATAATAACAATATTAACAAAAATAATAACATTAATAATAATCATAACAATAATAACACAAACAATAATAATAATCATAACACTAATAACAAAAACAATATTTAATAATAAAATGAAAGAAAAATTTACTAACATTAACAACAAAACAACATCACCAACAATAATAATAAAAAGAATATTCAAAAGAATATAAAAAACTTAATAATAATAATAATAATAATAATAATAATAATAATAATAATATTAATAATAATAATAATAATAATAATAATAATAATAATTATTATTATTATTATTATTATTATTATTATTATTATTATTATAATAAATATATTTAAATAATAAATTAATAATTATAAGAAATAAAAATTTAAGAATAATGGTAATAACAATCACAATAATAATAATAATAATAATAATAATAATAATAATAATAATAATAATAATAATAATAATAATAATAATAATAATAATAACAATAATAATATAAATAAAATAAATATTAATTATTCATAAAAAAACGAAAAAAAATATTAAAACCGATCGCACAAAAAACCGCGAGCCGGCCTTGGGTGAGTCGCAGAAAAAAACCGCGGCTGGACAAGGTTCAATTGCGGTTTTTTCTGCGACTCACCCAAGGCCGGATTGCGGTTTTTTGTGCGACTTCCACTATTTTTTTTTTAATTGAAATAATACGATTCGAAAAAAATAATTACCTCGATTAATTTTTTGCAGATTGAACTTCTTGGTTTTTGCTACAAAATTTTTATGTTGTAAATTTGTTTTTTGAGTGTGATAAGAGAATTTTTTAGTGGGATTGTAAATATCAACATATTATCGAGAAAACACAAAATACACATATTCCGTAAAAGAAATATCATCCCAAAACCATATGTCGAATATCGTACATCTCAACATATTATAAATAGTTCACTTTAAATTTTGTGGTGAATGAGATTCAATAATCAATCTATAAAAATCAATTCAACAAAACTTTTAATTAAGTAGATGATTGTGTAGTATGAATTTTTGTGAAATTTATAAGACCATCTATTCTTGTGGCTGGCTATTTCTTTCTAGAATAAAGCATATATGGATGCTTCGGATACAAATTGGTCAATTCACGAGTCATATCCTAATTCGTGAAACACACCATAGATGATGCCAACTATAATCAATTACTGCAACAACATCAAATTTAATACCATTAAAGTGACTGGGTTATTTCTTCAACTATATATATATATACTCCCTCTATTTCATTTCAAATGTGTCATTTGCTTTTTTATGTTTATCGATGTACTAATTCAATAAGTGATGATTGTGTATAAGTAAAAATTATAAAAAGTAGATATTAATAAATCTTATGTTGAGACGAATCAAACAAGATTACATTTTGACTATGTTCTAATACATGGATTAAGAATAAAATGCACATTAAAAGTTATGAAAATTTCTCAGACTCTAATCATAGTTTCTATGAGCGAGATACATTGAGAATGATGATGATGATATAGGAAAATTAGAGACAAAGGGTAAGTGATGATCTAAAATAAAAATAGAGTAAATATGATAATAGGAGAGACTGAAAAAATCATTAAATTAAATTGAGATAAAAGTTTTTTTTTTCCGGCCCTACATGGAATAGCTGAGGGAATGGCAAGTAGCAACCCCACACGGCCACCCCCAATAAACTAAAATAATAATAACAATCTTAAACTAAATTAAGCTTCTGCTAATGATCAAATTACGCCTTTATAAGTGAAAAGAGAAAGAAATTAGCGCGCTGACCTTGTTCTTAATTCTTTTTCTTTTTTTTTGGTTGCTAAAAACATGATTTTTGTTTATGAAATATTCTGAATTTTATTCAGTATATTTATTAATATTAAGATTTGAGGTATACTTGAAAATTATGAAAAATGTTTAAATTAACTATATCATCATCGATCATCATACCCAATGTATCCCGTCCATAGAAAAATTATGAGCAAGGTGTGGGTAGGGAATGAAGGCGGCAACTCATACTTATAAAGGAGAGCGCTACCAAAGAGTCCCTCAACTCCAGAAAGATCAAGAGAAGTTTCCGCAACGTATAGGAATAAGTGAAGTTGAAACTAACTTCGCGAGCTTGCATCTTATCACACAAGCGTGAACCTAAAACATAAAAAAACATAAAATAAAGATAAGCGAACAAGAGCACCAATTGGTAAGCAAAAGAGAATCAGTAGTCTAAAACACGGATAAGACGCCTCAAACTACTCCTAACCCTGGCAAGGTCTTTAGATAGGTGTAAACTTTTATTTGCTCATGTCAAGTTCTCCGAGGTCTTTCTCGGCTTTTCTTACCCTCTACTGTGATGCTTTCTATCTTCCTCACAGTGGCTTCAAAAGTCTTTCTCTTCATATGTCCAAACCATCTCAATCTATCTTCGCGCATCTTTGCAGAAATAGGGGCAACCCCTAGTTTCTCTCTAAACGTCTGGTTTCTAATTCGACCCATCAACTATATATAAACATTAATACAAATTCTTGTGTAAAGCGATATTACTATGAAACGCACGTCATACATGGGTTAAATAAACCAACTAACATAATTATCAATATATGAATTCTTTATTTTAAAATCGTCTTATTAAGAGACGGTCTTTCATAAAAATAATACATGCATTATAATTCTCATTGAAATTTCAACTCTAAAATGTCTTTTTTTGATTTTGTTTTCTGAATTTGAACGTTAATGAATGTTTTGCCATGCATTGCCAAATTAATAGTACCAATTAAGTTGGAAGTTACAATTCCTAATTCGTGTTACACGTCTTGGATGCTGTCAAAAATCAACTAATGCCTGCAACATTAGTACGTGTGGTTGACATAAAATATCAAATAATTATACTCCTTTTTTTTCTCCTTTATTTTTTATAGTTTTCAAAGATAAATTTGAGTCTCAAAATCAATAAATACGCATAATAAAAAATTATAAAAAATACATGATAAAAAAGTATATTAAAACGAACTAACGAGATCTTACATAGATATATTTTATCTTTTAAATATATCGTCAAAAATATTAATCAAATTTGTCTCTCCTTAAGGTAGAATATTCCAAACGATAAGAACATTAAAGAACAGAAGGTGTATTATTTTAAATATTGATCTGATATATGATATCCCTTACACTAATTCTATTTGACTATAAATGTATTTAATAATTTATTTAATGATTTTTTTACAAATATGCAAAAATATTTTTCTTAAAAATAATCTTTAATGGGGTACTTATAAGCCAATTACCACAACAAACAAAAAATCTCAACTATTAATTTTTTACACTGTAAAATCTCTGCCATTGATTTTTCATATATAATTTTTAAAAATGATTATATGCAAATAAATAAAATACTTAAAAAAAGTAAATTATTTCTAATACAAAAGTTGTATTTTACCACAAATTAAAAAGTGTTTCAAGTAAGTCCCAATAATTTCAAAGTTTTTAAATATATTTTATAAATTTTGATCTTATCAAATTTATCATAGACCATAGTGGAAGCATGTTGGATTGATTCAAATTATTTTAGTAAGAGTCAAACTAGTGGTTAAGTGGGTAGTTACTATTTAAGAGTCAATACTAATTAGTTGGAGTAAGTTATGGAATCATGGGATGAACTCCTTATTTTTATGTGTAGTTAGTTACTATTTAATAGGTACTTATATTCTATTTTCTAAATATTATAATGAGAAAGTTAGTGTTACACATTTTTATGTATTTCTTTCAACAAGGCATCAAGAGCTAGCGTTTATGATCCTGAGTAGTGAGGTAAATATAAAAAAAAAATAGAGAAGAGGTAGAGTAGGTGGTGAGAGCAATTAAAACAATTGTTTGTAGGTGTGGTGATATGTCAGTTTTTGTTGAGTAATGAGTGTTTTGGGTGTTATGTCAGTTGTTTTCAGTATGTTTTTCAAAAAAAAAAAGTGAGTACGAGTAATAGAAAATGGAAAGTTGTGTGGGAAAGAAAACACATGTAATTTTGAGTGAAAATTAAAATTGTTATGAGTGTTTGATGTGCAATCATGTCAAGTGTTGGTTATTATGTTTTTATGTGTTTTATGGGTTCCTTTTAATTAGCCTATAAAAAAAGTTTGCCCGAGTCTTATGATGAAAAAGAGAGGGGTATTGAGTAAATTGAGGTTAAGTAGCAATCTTCACACGTGTGAAAGTCGTGTTCAAGGCAGAAACGATTTATTAAGTTATGATCGTGGTTATGAAGTCAAGTGTTTGTTCATGAAATAATACTCTTTACGAGTTCTTGTGTGGTATAGTATTGATCCATGGAAATGGATGGTATTTTTGTGGTGAATG
Source organism: Amaranthus tricolor (assembly GCF_026212465.1). Taxonomy (NCBI): domain Eukaryota; kingdom Viridiplantae; phylum Streptophyta; class Magnoliopsida; order Caryophyllales; family Amaranthaceae; genus Amaranthus; species Amaranthus tricolor. Next base: position 10,800,905 of record NC_080063.1, on the reverse strand, counting down.
TGTGTTAAAGTCATATCGCAATGGATTGTATTTTTGTGGTGAATGTATGTTAAAGTCACATCGCAATGGCTTATTGTGTTGGTTTGTTCGGGGGTAATATAGTGATGTGTTGGGTATCATTAAAATTTTAAGTTTTAAGTTTTAGTAGTGATGCAAGTATGTTAAATTTTGTAGTATGTAAATCAAGTTCAATTAGTTGTTCAAGTCAAGGATTGTTTTTTATGAAATTTTGAATCAAGGGGAATGTTTGATTGATTTAAATTATGTTAGTAAGAGTCAAAGTAGTGGGTAGTTACTATTTAAGAGTAAGTGGATCATGGGATAAACTCCCTATTTTCATCTGTAGTTAGTTACTTAGTTTTCCTGTTTAATAGGTACTTGTGGGGCGTCTCATTTTTTGTCCTTCACTCGTCTTGATTTGACTTATGGGGTACACATATTGGCTTAGTTCATACATGCTTATTCATGTTGTACCCAGCTTAAAAGGATCACTGGGTCAGGGAATTTTGCTTAGTAGTGGCTGTGATTTGCATCTTTCTGGTTGGTGTGATTCAACTTGTCTAGGTTTCATTTGACTCGACGTTCTCTTTCAGGTTAGCTAATTTTTCTTGGGGCTTCTCATGTGTCCCGGAACAACAAGAAACAAAGTATTGTGTCTTGTTCTTTGGCTGATGCAGAATATAGGACAATGGTTTTTATCACTTCTGAGTTAAAGTGGCTCAAAGCCCTTCTTTACTGTTTAGGGGTTGATCATCCTCTGGTTATTTGTAAAGTGACTATTAAGTGTTTTACTGACATTTTATTTGGTCATTAGTGACAAATAATTGTTACTATAGTTTATAATGACATTTATGAGAAATGTCACTAGATTCTTTCTCTTAAAAAGCTTTAGTATGATTTTTTTATTATGTTGCTAATGTGTCTAATAAATATCATTAAATCCATTATATATACCATTAGAAATAATGTAGTGCATTTAAATTAAATGTCACTAAAAATATATTCCACTAGCTAAAACTATATTATGTAATAAGTAAAAATATAAAATGTACTTTTTGAAAAAGTAGCTAGGAAAATGTGGGTTGAAATGAAAAACAAGAAACTAGCAAATAAATGAGATTATCCAGAAATAATTAATAACTGATTTAATTTTTAAAAATCTATAAATTAACTGATTGAGATGAATGAAAATTTAAAATTAACTGAATCAAATTATCTTTAATTTAAAATTCCCATACTTATTTCCCATTGATGATTATTGATTACATGTAAAATGGAATATGTGAGATGAATGAAAATTTGTGCATGCCACTCGCCCACGGCCCACCACAAATACGGCCACCAGAATGAGAAAATTTGAAAAAAATAAGAGCATAGAAACATTTTATTCCAAAAATAAGCTCAATGAAAACTTTATTCCCAAAATAAGCGTTCATACATCTAAACCTAGGCTTGGTGTAACAGCAAAAATCAAAAAAACAAAAAAAAAAAAATAAAAGCCTAAGTTGCTGTTACTAACAGCGACTTAATGAGTTGACCAGTCAACTCTTTAATCTCGTAGGTTGGAATGAAGAAGTAACTGAAATAACAATTATATATATATATATATATATATATATATATATATATATATATATATATATATATATATATATATATATATATATATATATATATATATATATATATATATTTTTTTTTTCTTTTTTTTAATTCGCTGTTAATAACAGTGACTTATACCAAGCTTAAGTTTGGATGCATGGACGCTTATTTTTGAAATAAAGTTTTCACGAAGCTTATTTTTGAAATAAAGTTGTTAAATAATATTATTTTTTTCACATTTTCCCATAATGAACGATTTGGACACGCAACGAATGGAGGTGCGCAGTTGGTATTCAAACAAATTTCATATACAATATCTCGAATTGTGTTAATTTTTAATTCTTAACTATATATAAATATTTTGAATCAGATTAAGTTACATATTCAATTTCGGTACAAATCTTGCCATGGATGATTGGATGGTGCCGTGAATGATTTCATTATGTGTCTAATCAATTCAACTCAACTCAACTCATACTAAAACCAAAAAATATAAAATAGTCTTAAAATGAGAAATGCGATGTTATATTATTAACATCTTTTAATTAAAAAGGTTTTTGTTTGAGAACAGTGGTAATCCAAACTTTTATTGTAATTAACTAATTATTACATTTTTAATTTATTTTTTAAATGTTTGATAAACATTAAGAGTATTAGCTTAAATTTTATAAATTTCAAATTCAATATTTATAAATTTAGACTATAATGTTCTTCATCATTACGTAAATTAGTTCAGTCGATTTCTTAAGAGACCATCTTTTTTAGAGATGTCTGTGAAGCCCAGTCCATTAAAGGTTAACTAAACTAATCTCAAAGAAACCGTCTCTTATAAAAATTTGTGAAATTAATTTGATTTATTTCAAACCCATAGGTGATGGTTACAAAATCTTGGCACCGTCATTTATAGTGTCAGGAAATTGATGAAGTACATTTTTTTCCCTAACTTTGAATTTGCAACCTAAATTCACATTTATTGATTTCATATGAAAATTCATAGGGATATAGAGTAGGGTGTTTGTAATTGGTTGTTGGCTTTTTATTGACTTGTTTGACAAGTTAAAAATGTTACCTGTTTTTGTTGTCTTTTAAATTAGTTAAAAAAATATAGTTGTTTATGAAGATATTTGGTAAGTTTAGATATATGTTATTGACTGTTTATTAGAGAAAAAATGAGTTAATAAGCAAAAGTCAACAAAAAAGCTTACTAGAATAGCTTTTTTATTTTAACGTAATAATTTTTTTGTTGGCTTAAAAATCAGCTTTTCAGCTGACCTATAAGCTACGAAACACGGACACGCCTGGCATGTGACGTGTCGCGTGTCCGACACGTGTCGGACACGGGCACGCGAAAATCCGTGTCCGACACGCCAAATGAAGCGTCCAATTTTTTAATATTTTTTCGGACACGCGGACACGGCTAGGACACGCGACGGACACGTCAAGGGGCACGGCAAGGGACACGTGTCTTTTAAAAAAAAAAAATTGAAAAAACTGAAAAAAAAAGTAATAAACTCCTCTGACCTCTCACTTACTTTCATCTCAAATCTCACTTTCACTTACTGGACTCACGCATTCCATTTTTCCATTTCCCTCCCTCTCAAATCTCAATTCCCTCTCACTCCTCTAACCCTAAAAATTCTACGGTTGCTCCTCCACCACGCCACCGCCACCGACGGCTTCACTGAGTGGTGCTGTGGTCTGCTCCTCCCTCAAATACTCGACGACTGCACAGCGCTTCCCTAAAAATTGATTTTTTTGATTTTGTTTCAGGTATTTTCAATCTTTATCCTAAATCCTAATATTAATCTTGTTCTAATCTTTAATCTTAGTGTTAATCTTAAATTTATAATCTTGTTGAGCTGTTGTTTTAACATTTATTTTTACTGTGAGGGAATTTGATTACTGAAATTTGATTTAGGACTGTGATGGATTTAGGACTGTATTGTATTAACGTATTGTATTGTATTGGTCTATTAACGTATTGTATTGTATTGTATTGTGATGAATTTGATTTAGGACTGTGATGAATTTGATTACTGGAATCCTAATATTAACGTATTGTATTGTATTGTAAATTAAGATGTTACTGTGATGGATATTTGATTTCAATTTGATTACTGTGATGGACTGTGATGGAATTTGATTACTGGTATTGTATTGTATTGGTTGTGGTTGTTTATAAATCTTGATGGAATTACTGTGATGGAATTTGATTACTGGAATTTGATGGAATTTATAAATCTTTAATTTTGGTTGTTTATAAACCTATTTATTTGGTTTTTTTTGATTTGGTTTGTATGACTATTTTTAAATACTCCTGTTGTTTATTTGGTACTTATTTGAATGTTATGTGAGTTTTATATTTTTAAAGTGTTTATTTACAAATATCAAATGAAAGATTGTAAAATTATCTTTAATTTGATATATTTATTATATTACCATTTACGTGTCCCCGTGTCCGCCATTTTTAAGTTGGCGTTTTCCCGTACCCGTGTCCGTGTCCGTGTCCGTGTCCGTTTTAGTGCAACCTAGCCTATAAGCTAGATATTTTCGAATATTTATTTGGTGTTTGACCTAATAGCAAGTCAAAAGAAAAAACCAACAAAAATCTAATTAAAATACCATAAACCAAACACTCAATAAATAATTTTAATCTTTATTAAAATAGAGATTAAATCCATAGAATTTCATCTATAAATTGTTGAGAAAAGTGGCGATATAATACACACACTTTCTCCCTTTGTGTTGTTAGATGAGCAAAAATAACCAAACCAATCCAATCAAACAAATAATAATAATCCCACAATCAAGCGCAATAAAGTAAAAATGCGGAAAGTAAAGCACACACGATATTTACGTGGAAAACCCAATGCGGGAAAAAACCACGGGACCGTAAGTGGTACCACACTCTTCCACTAATCACCAATGAAATTAACGGGTACAACCAAAATCCTCTCTAGACAATACTAGAGGTAATACAAACACCAAACAACCCTAAAACATCACTCAAAAGTGGTAAAATAACAATTAGGGTAAAATTAGGGCAAAATACAAATTACCCACTTACAGTGCACAAAACGACAATCCAACCGTTGAATATGTAGGTTAGGTAGGCAGGAACACCGTGTCAAAATTTGACGAAAAACGGAGCACGAATGGCCTTCGATCGGATCGCCGAAATGTCACGCCGCGATACCTTTTCTCCTCGCTCCTGTTTCTGTTTTTTTTTCTTTTGTGCGTGAAAAAAATTTTTTGATTGCTGAATCTTATTATATAACTGCTGCCCTATTTTCCTTGGTATTTATAGTTTTTAATTTTTTTTTTTTTTAAATTAACAAATAATATTATAATTGTTAGCCCATTATTATTAAGCCCATAATTAAAATATTAATTGGGCCTTCCTCCAAGTGGGAGGGAATAACCCAACAAATCTCCTCCTCACTCCAACTTGGGGGGTATGACAAGTCCCACTTTCAAACGGCACACCTCTAACTTGTCTCTTAGAAGGATCTTCGTCAGCATATCCGATCCATTTTCATGAGTACTGATCTTCACAAGCTCAAATATTTTCTCTTCTATCTGATCTCGAATCCAATGATACCTCCTTCGTATATGTTTCGTTCGACCATGATAGGTAGCATTCTTAGCTAGGTGAATGGCACTCTGACAATCACAATGTAACAAATAATCGTCTTGCTCCAAACCCAACTCCTCAAGGAAGTCCCTCATCCACACTAACTCTTTACCAGCTTCAACAGCTGCCACATACTATGACTCAGTAGTCGATAGAGCAACACATTTTTGCAATTTAGATTGCCAAGAAACAGCTCCCCCTGCAAACGTCATCATGTAACCAGAAGTAGACTTACTAGAATCAATATCACCTGACATATCAGCATCTGTGTAACCATCCAACATAGGTTCGCCAGGACCAAAACATAAACTTACTCTAGAAGTACCCCTGAGATACCTTAGAATCCACTTAACTGCTGCCCAATGCTCCTTTCCAGGATTAGACATAAACCTGCTAACTACCCCAACAGCGTGAGCTATATCAGGCCTAGTACATACCATAGTATACATCAAACTACCTACAGCGGATGAATAAGGCACATTTTTCATCTTCTTCTTATCTTCATCTGTTGTAGGACATTGTTTGGAACTCAATTTCATATGCACTGGCAGTGGAGAACACACAGGCTTAGCATTGTTCATATTGAACCTTTTCAGCACCGTTTCAATGTATTTCTCTTGTGATATCCACAATTTCTTATTTTTCCTATCACGAGAAATACGCATGCCTAAAATTTGTTTTGCAGGGCCAAGGTCTTTCATAGCAAAGGACTTGCTCAAACTAGCCTTTAAGTCAACAATCTTATTGGAATCACGACCAACAATCAACATATCATCAACATATAACAAGAGAATGAGAAAGTCACCTTCAGCAAAATTCTTCACAAACACGCAATGATCAGCATATGTCTTGTGGAAGTCATTATCAAACATGAATGACTCAAATTTCTTGTACCATTGCCGAGGCGCTTGCTTAAGACCATACAAACTCTTCTTTAAGCGACACACAAGTTTCTCCTTTCCCTTGACCTCGAAGCCTTCAGGTTGCTCCATGTAAATTTCCTCCTTTAGGTCACCATGGAGGAAAGCAGTCTTCACATCAAGTTGCTCAATCTCCAAATTCATGCTGGCAGCCAAACTAAGTACAACTCTGATTGAAGACATCTTCACCACTGGAGAGAAAATTTCATCAAAATCAATCCCCTTCTTCTGTTCATAGCCTCGCACAACAATCCTAGCCTTGAACCTAGGTGGTTGACCATCTTCTCCGTGCTTCAACTTAAACACCCATTTATTCTTGAGTGCTCGTTTGCCGTTAGGCAACTTTACCAGATCATAAGTGTGATTCTCATGCAAGGAATTCATCTCATCTTGCATGGCATTATACCACTCCTTACTTTTCTCATGTGACATAGCCTCCTGAAAGTCTTCTGGCTCTCCCCCATCAGTTAGTAACACAAACTTTGTAGTAGGATACCTCATGGAAGGACGTGGTTCTCTAGTAGATCTTCTCACATCATCAGGCTGTGGTTGCGGTTCAACAACTGGAGGCTCAACTTCAGGTTGATCATCATGACCATCATCACCAATATTGTCATCATCATCCTGCACATCTCCCCCTTCAACTCTAGGAGTCATCTGCGGTAAGACTGGATCAAAAATGATTGGAGTATGAGAGGATGTTTGTTGCTTTGGCTTTTCAATATCTTCAATAGTCTGATCTTCAAAGAACACAACATCTCTACTTCTGAGAACTTTCCTATCTACTGGATCCCATAACTTGTACCCAAGAGCATCTTCAGAGTACCCCAAAAATATACACTGCTTTGTCTTCTTATCTAACTTGGATCTCTCATCTCTAGGAATGTGAACAAAAGCACGACATCCAAATACCCTCAAGTGCTTATAGGAGACATCTTTACCGGTCCAAACTTTCTGAGGAACATCACCATCAAGAGGATTTGAAGGTGAAAGGTTAATCAAGTACACAGCTGTAACCAATGCCTCTGCCTAGAAAGACTTGGACAACTTTGCATGAGAGAGCATACATCGGATTCTTTCTTCAATTGTTCTGTTCATCCTCTCTGCAATTCCGTTCAATTGAGGTGTCTTTGGAACTGTTTTCTCAAGCTTGATGCCTTGACCCTTGCAGTAGCTTTCAAATGGGCCTCTGTACTCACCACCATTATCAGCTCTCACGACCTTGAGCTTTCTACCAGTTTCTCGCTCAACTCTAGCCTGAAACTCCTTGAAAGCAGAAAGTACCTGATCCTTGGTTTTCAACACAGTAACCCACACTTTTCGAGAATAATCATCAATAAAAGAAACAAAGTAAAGAGCACCACTATGGGATTTAGCATCCATAGAACATACATCAGTGTGGACAAGATCAAGAGGAAACTTTCTCCTAGATGGGGGGCGAGAATGAAAAGCAACCCTATGTTGTTTACCAGCTAAACAATCAACACAGGATCTAAGAGACATACCTGAGACATCAGGGAGATATTGCTTTTTAGAGAGCATCTGCATACCTTTCTCACTCATATGGCCAAGTCTATTATGCCATAACTCACTAGAACATTCATCTGCAACATTTACCTCACCCGCGCAAACCTTCGCTTGCATCATATAAAGAGAACCTTGCTTCTTACCTCGGGCTGCTATAAGATTCCCCTTGCAGAGCTTCCACTTACCGTCATTGAAGTGGCTGAAGTAACCCTCTTCATCAAGTCTACCTATAGAAATGAGATTCAATCTGATATCAGGAACGTGTCTAACATTTCTCAAAATTAGCTTACAACCGGTGGAACTCTCCAAGTAAATAGTGCCTTTGCCGACAACCCTGGATGACCCATCATTCCCCATTCTAACACTACCAAAATCACCACTAGTGTAGGACGAGAAATAGTCTTGATGCGAAGTAAGATGATACGAAGCACCCGAATCAATCACCCAATTGCAGTCATCACCAGCTACATTCAAACACTCTTTATCACCAATGAAGAGCAAATCATCATCACTGATTGCTAGAGCTGTAGTATTTTTCTCTTCAGACTTCGACTCAGATGAATCACCCTTTCTATCTTTTGACTTGTCTCTTTTCATCTTTCTGCAGAACCTCTTAATATGTCCCGGCTTGTCGCAATAATGACAAATAATTCTACCCTTGGATTTAGACTTGTCTCTGGAATTGTCTCTACCTCGAGAAGGTCGATTTTTGCTTCTTCCCCTATTAGACTCTTGTGCAACATAATGAGCTTCAGAATGATTGGAGGAACCCATCTCCTTTCTCCTAGTTTCTTCATTCAGCAGACTAGCTTTGACACTCTCCATTGTCAACTTACCATCAGGAGCAGAATTGCTAAGTGATACAAATAGTGTGTCCCAACTATCCGGCAATGAGGAAAGTAGTAATAGTGCCTGCAACTCATCATCTAAGGACATTTTCACTGCAGACAATTGATTAATCAAACCTTGAAAATCATTCAAATGTACTACCATGCTATTAACATCGTGAAATTCTAACTTTACCAATTTTCTCATCAATGACGCTTTACTTAAGGCGTTCTTCCTCTCATACATAGCCTCAAGTTTCATCCACAATTCATACGCATTCGTGTCATTTGAAATATGTTGGAGCACACTAACATCAACAAATTGTCTAATGGTTCCTACCGCTTTCCGATTCAAAATTTTCCATTTACTTTCATCTTGACCAGTGGGCATAGACTCATTTAAGATTGGTTCATACAAATCTTTCACATACAGAATATCTTCTATCTTAGTTTTCCACACAGCGTAGTTGGTAGAGTCCAAATAAATCATACCGTGCATACTAGATTTATCATCCATCATAAACCAACACAAGAGTATCACCCAAGAAAATATAAACCAAGCTCTTGATACCACTATGTTGAGAAAAGTGGCGATATAATACACACACTTTCTCCCTTTGTGTTGTTAGATGAGCAAAAATAACCAATCCAATCAAACAAATAATAATAATCCCACAATCAAGCGCAATAAAGTAAAAATGCGGAAAGTAAAGCACACACGATATTTACGTGGAAAACCCAATGCGGGAAAAAACCACGGGACTGTAAGTGGTACCACACTCTTCCACTAATCACCAATGAAATTAATGGGTACAACCAAAATCCTCTCTAGACAATACTAGAGGTAATACAAACACCAAACAACCCTAAAACATCACTCAAAAGTGGTAAAATAACAATTAGGGTAAAATTAGGGCAAAATACAAATTACCCATTTACAGTGTACAAAACGACAATCCAACCGTTGAATATGTAGGTTAGGTAGGCAGGAACACCGTGTCAAAATTTGACGAAAAACGGAGCACGAATGGCCTTCGATCGGATCGCCGAAAAGTCACGCCGCGATACCTTTTCTCCTCGCTCCTGGTCTGTTTTTTTTCTTTTGTGCGTGAAAAAATTTTTTTGATTGCTGAATCTTATTATATAACTGCTGCCCTATTTTCCTTGGTATTTATAGTTTTTAATTTTTTTTTTTTTTTATAAATTAACAAATAATATTATAATTGTTAGCCCATTATTATTAAACCCATAATTAAAATATTAATTGGGCCTTCCTCCAAGGGGGAGGGAATAACCCAACAAGCCAAAATCTCCATCTTTCTTGCTCTTTTCTACCTTTATCTAACATCATTATCCTCTGCCCTTTCAAACTGCCCTGGATTTCCTGGATTTAATTCAATCCCGGATATATTACGTCGTTACGAATTACCCACGGGAATTTTCCCCGACAATGTGAAAAGCTTCAGTTGCGTAAGCAACAGCGATTTCTCGTACAAGCTTACGATTCAATTATACGGTGTTTGTCAAGTGACTCGTTCAATGTTTGGCGTCAAAAATATAGTCGTGTGCGAGCCCGAGATATCGGCCACAATATCATACCAGCAGCTAACAAACGTGAAAGGTGTGACGGTTACACTGTTTGTTAATGGTGGTCAAGTTGGCGAGCTGATGACAATCAAAAGTGTTCGAGCAGTGGGACAGGGGTTCGTCAGTTTTCTTCAGTTTGATTCGGACAAGGGTCCAAGTCCGTGGTTCCCTTACCTTGATATTGCTCAGGAACCTCCTAAATGCGACATCCGGTCCATCCCTCTTCTTCTTGGTGCTTAATAAATAAGGTCATCCATGGTTCAGTTGTTTTGTATTATTGATGAATAAATTGGATGTTGTTATTTGGTTCCCACGTGTATTTTTATTTATGTAGATTTGTGCATGTTGTTTGCTTTCACGGGTCAAATTAAAACAATTACTCTGTTAATTGGAACACTAATCTAGGTGAAAGGATACTTATTGCCTTATTGGTGTTGGGGTAATTGATTGTCGTGTGTTAAATTATTGTTTTATCTTTAAAATTGTTAAATGTATGTTGAAAGTCTCTATGAAATCACAAGTATTACAAATAAAGTCAAAAATGAAATATAAATTTCAATTAGTTAAATTATTACTTAGACATTGCTTTTCGTATTTTTCGTAATATTGTTACTATAGGAAAGTTGTGTTACATTTTCTTCCAAGATAAAATTATATAAGTCAATAGTAAGGGATGTGCTTCATTCATTTCATTATAGAGTTTGATTTTGATTTGAAAAACAATTATTTCATTTAGGAATGGGCATGGATCAGATCTGAGTCGGGTTCAGCAAGACCCATATCCAGATCCTAGTATATAATTTTTTTTAAAAAAATTGTAAATTGGTCCATGGGTCGGATCTAGGTCTTAAACGTGTAGACCTGGACTTGAACCCGGACCCTAAGTCATAGACCCAGATCCGAATTTAGATCCTTAGAATTCAAGACCCATGCCCATCCCTAATTTCATTTTAAAATAAATTTTTTGTAATAATATCGTGTGCACTTTAATTACCCCCTCTTCTTAGTTCTTAAAAATCTATCAAGTCAATCACCGCTAGACAAGAGAGTTCCTCAATTCCGGTAAATTTCATAGAGGTACGACGATACATAGAAATGTTTGACAAAACAACCGATTCCAGATGACTGGTAGCTCATTGAAGTGAATGACTTGAAAAGATAATTTATTAACTTGTTCTACTATTTGGGTTGAGCTCATTATTAGGAGCAACCTGTTCAAAAAATGCTTATTCATAACATTAACGACTCGTTTGGTTATCGGTACTAAATGGTAAAAATGGTAATGAAAAAATAGTTTAATTTTGTAGGAATATATCTAATTGACAAGTTTAATGGTCATGGTTATATTCTTTCAACAACCTTATTTTCTTCACAAAATTTATTCCAATGCATTACTATTTGAACATGTGTTAATTGGTGGTAATGAAAAATTGTGAAAAAAAAAATTTAAGATCAAACTTTCATTACTATAGGAATGACATGATACATATCATTAAAACTTACACTACAAATCATTCTCATTTTCATCATTTAGTAACGATTATCTAACAGATCGTAAAGTGTTTCAACCAACTAATTCACCAAATACTAGCATTAGACGGTTTGACCATTATCTTTTTATGCCAATATAAAAAACTAAAATAGCAAAATGAACTAATTTTCCATATACCCATATAATCTACAAAGCATTACTCCAGCAATCCCTTTTGAAGATTAAGAAAATGATACGACAATGTAAATTGTGTGGATGATATTAAAGAAGAGTTGAAATATGCGGATGTGAATAAAATAAAGTAATGAAAACATTTGGATAAAAGAAAATTATTGCAAAATAAAATGGACAGACTTAAAAAAGTTCATGGGCACAAACGATTTCTTTGTTAACAATGACCTAAAACATGTTGTTCATCCAAAAGTGCGTGACCTTATCTTTCAAACGGTCGAGAGGTTCAAAAACATGGGTCCATGCCACATGTTGTTTTGCAATTGACTGGTAAGACCGTAAGAGGGAGGAAGAAGAAGTCATGTCTATTAATCCTAGTGAAGAATTTTAAAAAGGATATCATACATGGCAACAATAAACTTTTGCGGAAGACGAGTGGTAGCAAATCTCAAAAATTTCTACAAAATAACATTGTACTTTTGGAATTTCACAACTTAACGTATACTAAGGTTTTTTCTATCATTAATGTTACAACAACTTAAATTCCAAAAGTATAATAATATTTTGTGGAATTTTAAGGAAAAAAAGTTACTGTATTTTCAGGAAAGAAGATAAGGGTAAAAACGAAATTTCACAACTTAGCGTATAATCTAACATTTTTTGGGTATTAGTTACAACTCAAATCCTTAACGCTAAATGGGGTCTTGGTCGTACATTAGTAGTCTAACTCCGAGGCGAAGCCAAGATTTTGAGCTAGGGGGGACAAAATTGTCGATATACTAGTAAATTATTTATTATATAAAAACAAGTTAACCCATAAAAATTTAAAAATCATATAAATTGAAAGGAACTTGAAATATAGAAAAAGTTATATTTAAATGGAGTTAGTTAAAGCTTCCCTATAATTATTCTTTTTGAAAAAAACTAAGTGTTTTTCACTCCATATATTTGCCTACTAAGTCTCAAAAAAACACTATTAAAATTAAGATAGCAAAATATAAACACACATTATGTGCAAATTTTATTGAACCGCAAGTGCACGGTTTAAGTATAGTCGCGGGTCGAGCACAAGGAAGTTTGGACAGAAACTTGCTAATTCAACTAATTATATTGCTTGAAGAGAAAAAAAGTTCAATTGATTTTTGTCTATCAAACTAAGAATGCAATAAGAAAATGGATTAAAACTATATGATAAAGAGATCTAGGGTGTCAGAAATCCCCTAAAGTTTTGTATGATCAAATTCTCATTAGAGTCTATGAAATGTCGAATTAATTACGTGGTTAAATATGATCTTGTTAATCTCAAACTCTCACTCTGTTGCTTAACTATTAGATTTAGACCCTACTAATTCAATTCTCACACACTAGTTTTATTGAACGAATTAATAATAATTTAGCTAAAATTTATCCTAAAGCAAAGTCGATCTTAATCTCACACTCTAGTTCTATCGACTAGTCCGATAAAGCATATTTATTTATGGTTATTAGCACAATTTAACCACTTAAATCTTAATTTCATAGACACTTTCAATAATTAAATCACACTTAACTTATAGGTTCAAACCCTAACCCTTGAATATGGATCTACTCACTAATCATGGTGAAAGCAAACAAAAACCCTAGGATAATACTAGACATGAATAAATATGATGATAATGACAGATTCAGGAGAAGCAATAATTAAATACCAAAGAACACAAAAATTAATTCAAAGAACGATAAATGAAGAACAAAACTAGTTTTATTAAAGGAAGATTGATGACAATAATTAAGGTTCACAAATAAAGGATTAAAATTAATACAAGGAATTAAAATGCAAAGAAATTAAAAGACTAACGGGTCGTCTGGTATTCAAAATTCTAAGATAGGTAATGGATTCATTTTATCATTATCCTTACAAATTATTTGGTATAGCATTTTGATTACCCTTACAAATTATTTGGTATTCAAAATTATTTGTTACTGCTCATATTTTTTCTGAATCAGTTACCATTACCTTTCACTTTCTCCCTATTACTTAATAATTAACATTTATCTTCATACCTTTCAATCGATCTTCATAAAATTGATGAGATTTTTCTTCTTCAAGTGCTCATAACTTGATTTTCTAATCTATTTTTATTATTTTCTCTCTTACATGCAATTAAAATGAAATTAGGGGTACAAAATCTGAAAATTTGTGGTTAATTTGCGAAAATTTAAAAAACAAACTCACAATTTTATCATTTTTATTTTATCATCATCATTTTCTGTCCAAAGTATTTTACATTTGAAGGTTTTCTTTCTTGATTTTCCCTAAATAAAATGGTTTTCTCTTAAGAATTTGCTCAATTGCAATGGTTGTTTGTAGGTGAACTATGATTTTGGTGGTGGCTTTCATGGGGTTGATAAGTGCAATTATTTGCACTTATTCATATCATTTTATACTCCTTAATGATGATTATTGTTAGTAATTTCGTGCTTATTTTGAAGAGTTATGCTACTTTACCCATTTTGGTTATTCATGTTGATTTTGAGTATAATTCTTATGGTTATTCATATCATTTTATACTCCTTAATGATAATTTTAAGTATAATTCTTATGGTTTTAATGATGACGAAGTTTACTAAGGAGATTATTTCTCGTTTGAAGATGTTTTACAATGAAGATGGGCAAAAGAGTTGAAAAGTGTTCAAAATAAAAAAGGTTTAAAGTAAAATTTGATATATGCTCACTCTTTTGGTCATAATTTTTTTAGAAATATCATATTAATGCAAGGTTTGTGACATTGGAAAATAGACTTGAAGAGCTTTCCAACGGTATATTATATGTCCAATTCCAACAGCCGAGCAAGAAACGACTACCATTTGAATTTGCTGCGATTTTTTAGCACAAAACGCCGACTCGGCAGTAGGTTATGGAAAAATCATTGTTTTACTTCATTAAAAGCCACTCGACTTTCTGCTGAGATCCTTGACCGCCGAGTCGGCGTTTGCCACTGACAAGCTTCTGACGGTTAATTTTTGGAACCATTATAAATAGTGGCGATTATTATTATTATTAGGAGGATCATGAGGGTAGTTTTCTTTAGTTTAATTTTCAGTTTTCTTTATTGTTGTTCTCTCTTTTGAGAGCTTCCATGGTGGAACTCCATTGTTATATTTTCGATTTCATTGCAATTTACGTTTTTCCCGTTAGTCAGTTTTCTTTATTTATTGCTTTATTATTTATTTTTGTGCATTGAAATTATTCATCATCTTTATGTCTAGTATTTTAATTAAGGTTTTATTTATCAATTATTACATGTTCCTCATCACCATGTTATGATTAGTTTTCTTATCTAGGGTTAAGGTAAAAAAATCCTAATTCAAAACATGGGATGATATTTTATCGATTAATTGTGTGAAATTTGGATCTATGATTTAACCTATGCTTAATGAGCCTTAGTTTAAACATCTTTATTAACCTTTTCAATAAAACGAAAGTTTGAAATTAGGATTAATTTAGGATTGAGGTATATTTAAGTTAAATTCCTATTAGTTTAACCAATAAAACGGAAGTTTGAGGATTAATACTAGTAAGGTCTTATACCGATATTGATCAATAAAGCGGAAGCTTGAGATTAATTAGATCACGTTTAATCATGCCAAAGACTCAATTTTAATACAATTATGAGAGTAATTGACTCCCATGTTAGAATTAGATGATTCTCAACACCCTATATTTGTTTTATTATCATCGTCTTCATATTAATTATTGTCTTTGCTTTAATTATTAGTTTCAATTGCATCATTTTGATTTTTGTTCATTGTAGTGTTAGATTCTCAAACCGATTATATTGTTTGTCCATATCTCGTACTTATAAACTGAACAAATTTGTTAACTCGTTTCCTTGTGTTCGACCCGCAGCTACACGTCAACTGTGCGCTTGCGGTTATTAAAATTTGCACCTATCAGGGGTTGATGGCTATGGTTTAAGGAGAGAGAAAGTGTAAAACTAAGAAGTGTTTCCCTTTCCATAATAACTACTAGTATACCAAATAATTCTTAAAAATAACACTTTACATTAGTTTTACCCCTCTATGAATTCCCTCTCATTACATTTTTATTCCTTATACCAAACACCCCCTAAAAGAAACTTACAATCCTTGAATGAAGATTAATGGCAAACTTTATGAAAAAATTATAAAACTAAAGGAAAAAGTAAAGAGCAAAACTAATAATTAAGGTAAAAGTAGTCTAAGAGATGGAAGATGAGAGAAGAAGGAGAAAGGAGAAGAGGTTTTTAATCTCCCTCCTTGTGCTCCTCTTCCAAGGAGGCTTAACCTAATTCTCCTTTTTAATATCTTGATTAACCCTAAGAAGATAATTAAAAATAAATATAAAAGAAAATAATAAAAAATTAAAGTATTAAAAAATGGGCTGCACAGAATCTAGAAGAAAAAGCCTACTCGGCGTCCACTTTCACGTCAAGGAAGCCGAGTCGGCGTTTTTGGCTGGCAATTTCAGCAAACTTCAAGCAATCGTCATTTCTCGTTCGATTTTCGGAATTGGGCATATAATATACTGTTGGAAAGCTCTTGACGTCTAGTTTCCAAGGCCGCAAACCTTGAATTAATAAAATCTTTCTATCAAAAGTTATGACCAAAAGAGTAGACATGTATCAAATTTCACCTCAAAACTTTTGCATTATAAAAACTCCTTCACTCTTTTGCTCATTTTCATTGTAGATTATCTTCACCCGAGCTAAAATCTCCTTAGTAAACTTCGTCATCATTAAAACCATAAGAATTATGCTTAAAACAATCAAAACCACTCAAAATCAACATGAATAACCAAAATGAGTAATGTTACATAAATCTTCAAAATAAGCACGAAATTACTAACAACGACTATCATTAAAGAGTATAAAATGATATAAATAAGTGCAAATAATTGCACTTATCAACACACACACTAAAAGGATGAATATGAAATTATGAACGATAAAAGGTAATGACGTTATAATATAAATTATTAGTCTATTAAAAAATAATAGTTTATATTAGGGTTTGATGCCTTAACTTAGATTACAAATATGCTACTCCAACCATTGAACTATAGTATTTTTTGTTATATTTATGCACTATTTAAATCATATATCATATTTTAAAGGACCAAAGTCAAATATTTGTGCGGGATACTGGGAGTGTCCTTTATCCTTTATCCTTTGTGTATACTTGGAACAAGGGAGTTTTAGGATCAAAACTTACATTACTAATATTTATTTGAATTTTTTTTGGAGGATTGGGTTGCATGTGTAATCCCTCGCTCTAAGCTAGATCCGCCTATGCATGAGATGGCCAATTAACGTAGGACAAAGCTAGCCAATTAAAGAGAATGTAAAATTTTTATTGGATATATATTGATGGAGAAAATAGAGATGGTCATATAAAATTTCATTAAAGTTAATGACTTCATGTAAAACTGTGCTACAGTTATCAGCTTAATTGAATTTTTAAGTAAGTTGATTAATGTAATAGAAAATAATATATTTGAATTTCATGCATCCTTGATTTTAAGTGAAATACTTGAAACATAGTAATAAATGGAGTAATTAACATCGAAGGGTATGAAATTGTATAAACTTTTTCCGTTTTATTATATTTGTTATATTTGACTTTTTACGCAACTTAATATGTTCTTTTGATGATTTATGCATTGAACTATGCACATCTAAAAATTATAAAAAATTAATATTATGAATGTATGCGATTAGACGATTCAAACAAGATTTCACTTAACTATTCTTTTACTTACATATTAGGCGCAATATGTAAAATAAATTTGAACAATCAATAACCATAATGTAGAAAGTATTTCAAAATAAGGGAAGTATTAAACATATCATCATCATCATCCTACCCAGTGTATCCCGCTCATTAAAAAACTATGGACAGGGTCTGAGGAGGAAAGGACGGCGGCAACTCAAATCCATAAAGAAGAGCGCGGCCAAAGGAGTCCCCCAACTCGAGAAAGATAAGGAGACGAAGCTACACGGGAAAGATAAATTAAATGCATATAAATAAAATAAATAAGTAGGGCCAACTACAAAGTAAAAGAGAACAAAAATCTAATAATAAAAGAAACAAGAGAAGCAAGATGACAAGAACCCCAAAAGGTAATCTAAGAGGACATCAGTAGTCTAAAACATGGATATGACGCCGCCAACTACCCCTATCCTTAGTCAGGCCCTCAGAGAGGTTTAACTCATGTAAGTCAATTTTTATTTGCTCATCCCAAGTTCTCCTGGGTCTTCCTCGACTCCTCTTACCCTCTACTATAATGTTTTCTGCCCTCCTCACAGGGGCGGCGAAAGTCTTTCTTTGCACATGTCCAAACCACCTCAATCTATTTTCGCGCATTTTTTCAGAAATAGGGGCTACTCTTAGTTTGTCCCTAAATCTTGTTTCCTAATTCGATACATTAATGTGTGCCCACACATCCACCTCAGCATACGCATTTCTGTAACTTCCATCTTATGTTCAAAAATTTCCTTTACTGGTCAATATTCGGTCCCATATAGCAGAGCAAGTCTGATTGCTGCCCGGTAGAGTTTTCCTTTTAACTTGCTTGGGAATTTTCTATCACATAGCGCAGTGGCTACTCGCCACTCGAGTCATCCTGCTTGTATACGATGATTTACATCTCCGTCAATCTCCCCATCCCTTTGAATGATCGATCCCAAATACTTGTACTTGGTCGTACTAAGCATATCATAGGGCTAAATTTATCAGTTTAAGTTTTTAGTTGTTCTGATCCATTGACTCATTAAATAGAATATAACATTAGACATCAATTTTAGAAGAGACGTCACATGAATATCTTATAAAATTCATGTAAACAAATTAATGTTTTGTTTGGTTTGGTCGATATTAGATTTGAAAATTAATAAAAATTTCAATGGTAAAAATTAACAAATTTCATTTTCCAAAAAATTTGTACTGTTTAAATTTACGTGAAACGCACAACAATAAAATTAATTTTTCGCGACATAGGATTTAGTGACATTAAAACAAATGTCGCAAATTTAAATTTTTAGTGTAATAATTATTGGTTTTTATTTTAAGTTCCACCATAAAGTGATTTAGTGACATTTTATTTGGTCTTTAGTGACATATGTAATTGATATTATAGTCTATAGAGACATTTATAAGAAATGTCACTAGATCCTATACGTGAAAAACTTTAATATGATTTTTATTATACTGCTAAATGGTCTATTAAATATCACTAAATTCACTATATATATATACATACTCTTAAAAAGTTAAAATAATGACATTTAAATTAAATATCACAATATATGCACTAAAAATATGTTATGTGTAGCGACAAGAACTCTAAATGTGCAAAAATTGCTTTTAAAATAATCATTAATGAGGTAATTTAAGCCAACCACTACAAACAATGAAACAAACAAT
>NC_080063.1:10704636-10781602 GCF_026212465.1 Amaranthus tricolor | reverse complement strand
TGTTTTTCATTTCAACCCACATTTTCCTAGCTACTTTTTCAAAAAGTACATTTTATATTTTTACTTATTACATAATATAGTTTTAGCTAGTGGAATATATTTTTAGTGACATTTAATTTAAATGCACTACATTATTTCTAATGGTATATATAATGGATTTAATGATATTTATTAGACACATTAGCAACATAATAAAAAAATCATACTAAAGCTTTTTAAGAGAAAGAATCTAGTGACATTTCTCATAAATGTCATTATAAACTATAGTAACAATTATTTGTCACTAATGACCAAATAAAATGTCAGTAAAACACTTAATAGTCACTTTACAAATAACCAGAGGATGATCAACCCCTAAACAGTAAAGAAGGGCTTTGAGCCACTTTAACTCAGAAGTGATAAAAACCATTGTCCTATATTCTGCATCAGCCAAAGAACAAGACACAATACTTTGTTTCTTGTTGTTCCGGGACACATGAGAAGCCCCAAGAAAAATTAGCTAACCTGAAAGAGAACGTCGAGTCAAATGAAACCTAGACAAGTTGAATCACACCAACCAGAAAGATGCAAATCACAGCCACTACTAAGCAAAATTCCCTGACCCAGTGATCCTTTTAAGCTGGGTACAACATGAATAAGCATGTATGAACTAAGCCAATATGTGTACCCCATAAGTCAAATCAAGACGAGTGAAGGACAAAAAATGAGACGCCCCACAAGTACCTATTAAACAGGAAAACTAAGTAACTAACTACAGATGAAAATAGGGAGTTTATCCCATGATCCACTTACTCTTAAATAGTAACTACCCACTACTTTGACTCTTACTAACATAATTTAAATCAATCAAACATTCCCCTTGATTCAAAATTTCATAAAAAACAATCCTTGACTTGAACAACTAATTGAACTTGATTTACATACTACAAAATTTAACATACTTGCATCACTACTAAAACTTAAAACTTAAAATTTTAATGATACCCAACACATCACTATATTACCCCCGAACAAACCAACACAATAAGCCATTGCGATGTGACTTTAACATACATTCACCACAAAAATACAATCCATTGCGATATGACTTTAACACACATTCACCACAAAAATACCATCCATTTCCATGGATCAATACTATACCACACAAGAACTCGTAAAGAGTATTATTTCATGAACAAACACTTGACTTCATAACCACGATCATAACTTAATAAATCGTTTCTGCCTTGAACACGACTTTCACACGTGTGAAGATTGCTACTTAACCTCAATTTACTCAATACCCCTCTCTTTTTCATCATAAGACTCGGGCAAACTTTTTTTATAGGCTAATTAAAAGGAACCCATAAAACACATAAAAACATAATAACCAACACTTGACATGATTGCACATCAAACACTCATAACAATTTTAATTTTCACTCAAAATTACATGTGTTTTCTTTCCCACACAACTTTCCATTTTCTATTACTCGTACTCACTTTTTTTTTTTGAAAAACATACTGAAAACAACTGACATAACACCCAAAACACTCATTACTCAACAAAAACTGACATATCACCACACCTACAAACAATTGTTTTAATTGCTCTCACCACCTACTCTACCTCTTCTCTATTTTTTTTTTATATTTACCTCACTACTCAGGATCATAAACGCTAGCTCTTGATGCCTTGTTGAAAGAAATACATAAAAATGTGTAACACTAACTTTCTCATTATAATATTTAGAAAATAGAATATAAGTACCTATTAAATAGTAACTAACTACACATAAAAATAAGGAGTTCATCCCATGATTCCATAACTTACTCCAACTAATTAGTATTGACTCTTAAATAGTAACTACCCACTTAACCACTAGTTTGACTCTTACTAAAATAATTTGAATCAATCCAACATGCTTCCACTATGGTCTATGATAAATTTGATAAGATCAAAATTTATAAAATATATTTAAAAACTTTGAAATTATTGGGACTTACTTGAAACACTTTTTAATTTGTGGTAAAATACAACTTTTGTATTAGAAATAATTTACTTTTTTTAAGTATTTTATTTATTTGCATATAATCATTTTTAAAAATTATATATGAAAAATCAATGGCAGAGATTTTACAGTGTAAAAAATTAATAGTTGAGATTTTTTGTTTGTTGTGGTAATTGGCTTATAAGTACCCCATTAAAGATTATTTTTAAGAAAAATATTTTTGCATATTTGTAAAAAAATCATTAAATAAATTATTAAATACATTTATAGTCAAATAGAATTAGTGTAAGGGATATCATATATCAGATCAATATTTAAAATAATACACCTTCTGTTCTTTAATGTTCTTATCGTTTGGAATATTCTACCTTAAGGAGAGACAAATTTGATTAATATTTTTGACGATATATTTAAAAGATAAAATATATCTATGTAAGATCTCGTTAGTTCGTTTTAATATACTTTTTTATCATGTATTTTTTATAATTTTTTATTATGCGTATTTATTGATTTTGAGACTCAAATTTATCTTTGAAAACTATAAAAAATAAAGGAGAAAAAAAAGGAGTATAATTATTTGATATTTTATGTCAACCACACGTACTAATGTTGCAGGCATTAGTTGATTTTTGACAGCATCCAAGACGTGTAACACGAATTAGGAATTGTAACTTCCAACTTAATTGGTACTATTAATTTGGCAATGCATGGCAAAACATTCATTAACGTTCAAATTCAGAAAACAAAATCAAAAAAAGACATTTTAGAGTTGAAATTTCAATGAGAATTATAATGCATGTATTATTTTTATGAAAGACCGTCTCTTAATAAGACGATTTTAAAATAAAGAATTCATATATTGATAATTATGTTAGTTGGTTTATTTAACCCATGTATGACGTGCGTTTCATAGTAATATCGCTTTACACAAGAATTTGTATTAATGTTTATATATAGTTGATGGGTCGAATTAGAAACCAGACGTTTAGAGAGAAACTAGGGGTTGCCCCTATTTCTGCAAAGATGCGCGAAGATAGATTGAGATGGTTTGGACATATGAAGAGAAAGACTTTTGAAGCCACTGTGAGGAAGATAGAAAGCATCACAGTAGAGGGTAAGAAAAGCCGAGAAAGACCTCGGAGAACTTGACATGAGCAAATAAAAGTTTACACCTATCTAAAGACCTTGCCAGGGTTAGGAGTAGTTTGAGGCGTCTTATCCGTGTTTTAGACTACTGATTCTCTTTTGCTTACCAATTGGTGCTCTTGTTCGCTTATCTTTATTTTATGTTTTTTTATGTTTTAGGTTCACGCTTGTGTGATAAGATGCAAGCTCGCGAAGTTAGTTTCAACTTCACTTATTCCTATACGTTGCGGAAACTTCTCTTGATCTTTCTGGAGTTGAGGGACTCTTTGGTAGCGCTCTCCTTTATAAGTATGAGTTGCCGCCTTCATTCCCTACCCACACCTTGCTCATAATTTTTCTATGGACGGGATACATTGGGTATGATGATCGATGATGATATAGTTAATTTAAACATTTTTCATAATTTTCAAGTATACCTCAAATCTTAATATTAATAAATATACTGAATAAAATTCAGAATATTTCATAAACAAAAATCATGTTTTTAGCAACCAAAAAAAAAGAAAAAGAATTAAGAACAAGGTCAGCGCGCTAATTTCTTTCTCTTTTCACTTATAAAGGCGTAATTTGATCATTAGCAGAAGCTTAATTTAGTTTAAGATTGTTATTATTATTTTAGTTTATTGGGGGTGGCCGTGTGGGGTTGCTACTTGCCATTCCCTCAGCTATTCCATGTAGGGCCGGAAAAAAAAAACTTTTATCTCAATTTAATTTAATGATTTTTTCAGTCTCTCCTATTATCATATTTACTCTATTTTTATTTTAGATCATCACTTACCCTTTGTCTCTAATTTTCCTATATCATCATCATCATTCTCAATGTATCTCGCTCATAGAAACTATGATTAGAGTCTGAGAAATTTTCATAACTTTTAATGTGCATTTTATTCTTAATCCATGTATTAGAACATAGTCAAAATGTAATCTTGTTTGATTCGTCTCAACATAAGATTTATTAATATCTACTTTTTATAATTTTTACTTATACACAATCATCACTTATTGAATTAGTACATCGATAAACATAAAAAAGCAAATGACACATTTGAAATGAAATAGAGGGAGTATATATATATATAGTTGAAGAAATAACCCAGTCACTTTAATGGTATTAAATTTGATGTTGTTGCAGTAATTGATTATAGTTGGCATCATCTATGGTGTGTTTCACGAATTAGGATATGACTCGTGAATTGACCAATTTGTATCCGAAGCATCCATATATGCTTTATTCTAGAAAGAAATAGCCAGCCACAAGAATAGATGGTCTTATAAATTTCACAAAAATTCATACTACACAATCATCTACTTAATTAAAAGTTTTGTTGAATTGATTTTTATAGATTGATTATTGAATCTCATTCACCACAAAATTTAAAGTGAACTATTTATAATATGTTGAGATGTACGATATTCGACATATGGTTTTGGGATGATATTTCTTTTACGGAATATGTGTATTTTGTGTTTTCTCGATAATATGTTGATATTTACAATCCCACTAAAAAATTCTCTTATCACACTCAAAAAACAAATTTACAACATAAAAATTTTGTAGCAAAAACCAAGAAGTTCAATCTGCAAAAAATTAATCGAGGTAATTATTTTTTTCGAATCGTATTATTTCAATTAAAAAAAAAATAGTGGAAGTCGCACAAAAAACCGCAATCCGGCCTTGGGTGAGTCGCAGAAAAAACCGCAATTGAACCTTGTCCAGCCGCGGTTTTTTTCTGCGACTCACCCAAGGCCGGCTCGCGGTTTTTTGTGCGATCGGTTTTAATATTTTTTTTCGTTTTTTTATGAATAATTAATATTTATTTTATTTATATTATTATTGTTATTATTATTATTATTATTATTATTATTATTATTATTATTATTATTATTATTATTATTATTATTATTATTATTATTATTATTATTATTGTGATTGTTATTACCATTATTCTTAAATTTTTATTTCTTATAATTATTAATTTATTATTTAAATATATTTATTATAATAATAATAATAATAATAATAATAATAATAATAATAATAATAATAATAATAATAATTATTATTATTATTATTATTATTATTATTATTATTATTATTAATATTATTATTATTATTATTATTATTATTATTATTATTATTATTATTAAGTTTTTTATATTCTTTTGAATATTCTTTTTATTATTATTGTTGGTGATGTTGTTTTGTTGTTAATGTTAGTAAATTTTTCTTTCATTTTATTATTAAATATTGTTTTTGTTATTAGTGTTATGATTATTATTATTGTTTGTGTTATTATTGTTATGATTATTATTAATGTTATTATTTTTGTTAATATTGTTATTATTATTATTATTATTATTATTATTATTATTATTATTATTATTATTATTATTATTGTCAATTTAGAAAATTAATTACAATAATAATAATAATAATAATAATAATAATAATAATAATAATAATAAATATGTTGTAACATTATACTTGTTGATAATCATTAGTTAAATATTGTTGTTGGTAATTAATTATTTTTTTTTTGTTCATGTGCTTAATTAACGTAACGTTTGATTATGTTCATTTAGTATTTAATATTTAATTAAATTATCAAAAATTGTAGTAAATGGCTGATAATCAAGGAAAAGAAAATGGTTTTTTTAGACACTTGTTGAGCGGTAATAGCTCTAGGCCTACTCTGCTCAAAGGGGATCCTCATAAGAGGGGGGTAATGGATTCTGCTAGGAGGGCTAGGCAGGAAGAGGCTGTCAGACACAGTGTGGCCCAACGGTCGAGTGCGCTGAACATAGTGCGTACTCGTATTGATGATGAGTACGTAGGCGACGTTGTTCGCCCAACGGAGTGGACTGTTGTTCGGGGGTCGGACGGGAGATTCGCACGTGGCGGCCCTAGTTCTTCAGGCGCATCTGAGTGCGCCGGAAGTATTCTCGTCGATAATGAGTCGCCACGGGGGAGAAGGGGCTCACAGTCCGCTGGCACGGACTGGTTAGTCACATCGCCCTATCCCGGGGGGCCCACAGATACGCGCCTGATACCTAGCTATGAGGGCACATAGCTAAACTTATTTTTGATGGCTCCGAGCGTACACCTTCGGTTCTGGAATGCCATAGTAGGAAGAGGCCGTTGGACGCCATCATCGGACTGAGGGATATGAGCGATGCGCTGTACGATGTTCTACCTGCTACTCCCCTCGGCCGTCTGCCGTATATTATGCACCAGCACATCGACTGTGCTTTGATATCGGCCTTCGTGGAGAGGTGGCAGCCGGATACGAACACCTTCCACATGCCATGGAGGAGATGACAATTATGTTGCACGACGTGCAACGCATATTGGGCATGTCTATTGAAGGTTCTCTACCAGCCGAGCCTTCTTAGGTGGAGTGGCAGGTATCACCAATCTGTTCAAGGAGCCCATGTCTGAGCTACGGCGGAAAGGTGCATTCACCAGCGGCTGCGTCAACGTTGCTGAACTGATGCAGCTGTGTCATAGGTCCCAGGCCATGGATACCCAGTCGACAGCCTACTACATGGCTATTGTCGGCTCCACCCTGCTGGCGGATATGACCAGAACCGACATGCGACCTCACCCGATACTTGCCGTGAACATTGATCAAGATGAGATCGCCTGGGGTGCGGTGGCCTTGGCCTACTTGTATCGGCAGTTGGGAATGGCATCTAGGGCTGGTTGCAAGACCATTGCGGGTTGCCTCACATTGCTCCAGACATGGATCTATGAGTACTTTTCCGCTTTCCGCCCTCATCCTCGCCGAGCAGACGTGCCTAATAAGACTAGGGCGGAGATGTCATCCACGAAGAAACCATGTCGTGATGTGAACAGGCTGAGGGACTGTCGTAGCATACTTGACTCCATGACGGAAACTCAGGTATTGTACATCACATCACACTTTCTTATGCATATTATTTTAATTTAAGATTATTTTTATATGTTATCTTGTCTTTGTGTGCAGGTGGAATGGACTTCGTACATGACTGCTCCAAGGGCATTGCTGAATGAGCACCCACGCACCAGCTTCATCGGGGGTATCACTTACTTTGATATGGTCGAGGTGTATTTGCCGGAGCAGACAGTGCGACAGGTCGGCTTGTGCAGGCTATTCTCCCCCCCCCTCCTATGAGACCAGCCAAGGCTGTGCGACCGGCACACGGTACCTACTCCGTGACCTTTGCTTCCCCGCCTGTGTACTTGAAGGCATGGAGTAGGTTCTCCTATAGTTGCCGCCTTGGTGAGCTGGCACTTCATCGGGCATCTATTCCATCAGAGGCTGAACCTAGTTACATTGACTAGTTCAGAGTGTTCTCGCACCCGTACGTAGTCCCCGGCGAAGGACCGAGTGTCGGTTTTGGTCCATCTGAAAGCAAAGCTGAATACATTAGTTTTCTAAATTAATTTGTTTTCTCTTATGTCTTTGTGTTATTTGAATGTTGTTTTATATCTTATTCACACCTTTTTTTTTTCAGTTTCTCAATGAATGGCCGAGTCGATTCGCTCCATTGGCGAGACTGCCTCCTGTTGCTGAAATGAACCCCCAGGAAAGACATGCTTTAGATGTATACCTTAATGATTGTAAAGATTTATTTTCTGAATGGCAATCGTTAAGGGGCACGACCCTTCATAGTCTGTACTTAAACTAATTTTACATTAATGCTTTTAGTGATTTACATTAAATTTTATTCATGTTTGCATCAATGCTTTTATAAATTTACATCGTTACTATACACAATGAATTTCATCTACAATTTCTATAGTAATCACGTACACATTAGTATAACCATGAACTATCTACATATTGAATAATGATTTGCATTTTCTATAATAAAACTGAATAATGATCTATACATCACGTTACACAATGGACTATCTAAATTTACAGCATCTGCAGTGGTGTTATTACATTGTGGTGGTCGTGGCCCGCATAGTTTATTCCAGAGCATAATTGTAACACCCCGATATTTTTTTTTCCGATATATTAAATGATTTGCTAGTAATATTATTATTATTATTCTTTTTAGAAGAATATATTTCTTTTTATTATTTATTTGGTTAGTAGGTTAGATCATGAGACTTCAACTTTTAAAGCAATTAAAACCATTTTAAGTCCAAACCTTTTTCCTAACCTATCTTAAAAAAAAAAAGGAATAAAAGTGGGAATTTGAATCATTTTGGCCGGCCATATGTAGTATCTTGGGGGGATTTGTAACTTCTTAGGATATTGAAAGATTAAGGAGTTATTGCCTTCCATAAGTATTGCCTTAATTTTACTTAATTTCTTTATTTCCTTAATCTCCTAATTTCCTTACATCTTTTCATTTCAAACCATTTGCAAGTAAGAAAACACTCCCAAAACCCTCTAATCCTCACGCCTAATCCTCCATTGGTTCATCAATTTTGGTGCTTTGTTCTTGAGCAATTGTGAGTAATTCTTAATTTGGTTTTTATTTTTAAGTTTTAATTTAAATTTCTATGATTTTTATGTGTGTTATTTTATGGTTTATGATTTGTTCATGATTTAAAATTCATGTGTGAAAGTATGATGTATTTTTCTATCTAAATTAATGTATGGTTTTTTTAGGGTTTTAGATATGTTACATGTGTGTGAAGAATTTGTTTGATGGATGATTGAAATATATATATATATATATATATATATATATATATATATATATAGAAAAATGTATGTGGTGTTAGAAATTTATTTATTTTTGATTAATAGAAGGAATTTATAATGTTGGTAAAAAAAAATATATATATATACATGTATATATGTGATGTGTATGTGTGAAAACATTTGTGTAAAAAGAATTATATTGAAAAAAAATATATATATAATAATAATTCATTAAAATTTATTTTTATTTAAATTTTTTTGTTTAGATTTAATAGGACATAAAGCATTGATATTTATATTTTTGTGATAAAAAAATGATGGAATGACAAAATCCCGTAGGTTTTGAAAATGGTGAAAAAAATGTGTTTTTGGAACATTTTTGGCTTTTAAATTAAGTTAAAAATACTTATACTATGTTATAAATTATGAAAATTGGTACCCGGGGGTTTTGACGCCTTCCGGACGCAACGGTGAAGTCGAATTTTCAGTTTGACAGTTTTAAGTTGAGTTTCTGGACAGATTGTATAGGCTGTCCTGTTTTGTGTATTTACCATGTTATAGTATGTGATGGATGTTCATGTTGTGTGTAGAATTCTAGGTATGGATGTGATTGTATATGTGTGTTATGGATGATTTGAGGAAAATGCGTATGTGTGCTTATTTCCCGAATACGATTGAACTTTGTAGGAAGTCGATTCGTGACCGGGAATTGATTAAGACGCTTGTGAGTTGGTTATCTTGCTTAAGGTATGTACACGCAGCGAAGTTCGCATTAGTCCGATGTATCATATAATAATGGTATACAAAAGTAAAGTATGTATATATAGTACGAATAATGTTATCTTTCGAATAAATAATTTTTATACATTGTTTTGATAAGTAGAGGTAGTATGACCTCACTGACCTTAAAATGGACGTAGTATGAAGTCAATTGGTGGAAATGAATTACTCGCGGTATATGGGGGCATTATGAGCCACCGCGGGGGTATGCATACTTAACCATAGGCACCGAAGTAAGGCGAGTGTCTATGGTAGAGACTTGCTTAGGGGTTAGCTCCCCCTAATGTATTGTCTCACTTATGGAGCTTGGAGTGTACCGGCAGTATGGCTGGATAGTACAGCAGTATGGCTGACTAACCTTTACATAAAAATAATTATTCTTAATAAGCATGATCAAAGCGTAAGGTTCTTTGAATTGTCAGCTAATAAATTAAAATTTTCTCTTGTGTTATTATTTATTTGGTATGTGACGTTTGCTGACGTGTACTTTTGGTCTTAACGACCCTGCGTTGATGTTGTTTCCTATCTGGGCAATGACTAGCAGTAAGTTAAGTTGCAGGTCTGGGGAGTGAGGATTGACCCTTGAAGAAATAAATCATTAGAATTTCTAGTTAAGTTTGAAGAACATTTGGTTTTTATGAGGCGATTTTCGTTCTCAAGTTGTATTAAGTAGATTTAACTTTTCGTTCTTATCCGCTGCTAAGAATTTCTTATTATCTAGTAGTTCTTAATAACGCTAATAGAACTCGATCCGCACGTTTTCCTTAACTTCAAAAACCGTTTTAAAATGTTTCTAACATCCCGGTTTGACTCGGATTATAGTTGTCTTATTTTTAAAAAGGTCATCTTCTCTTTCCGTACGACCCGAGTTATTCTGAGATGTTACAATAATCCTACTAGTAAAATGTGTTTCTATATGTCAATTGTCAACTGCGTCTCTCCAACGTTGATGGACTGGCGGCAGTGGGGATGAATCGTCGTTCATTAATAGTTGAACAAAATGATTTCCATTCACCGAACATATATGTATAACTTTATTTACACTATGCACGCCTGGTGCTTTCCTTAACGGAATAACCAAAAAGTTGTACATCGTGTTACCGTCATTAGAACCATAATAAGCAATGCCAATGTTAAGAAACATTGCTGCAGAGTACAATGCCATCGGTGCATCCATCCAGTGAATAAAAGGAGTAGGTCCATTGCCGTGTGAACCTATTCTGAATATAGCATCATCTAACAACTCCTGGGAAAGATACAAACTTAGGTATTAGTCTCTGTTCATTTGCATTTCCATACACATAGCACGTCTTAAAAGAGGCCATGCCTCCTCGCCTCCCAACACTGTGGCGGCAATAGCTCTAAATCCATAGTTACCATCACCTAACACATCAATCCAATCAAACAAGTAAGATGAAAGAATGAATGGGATGTGATTAGGCAATGGAAACTGTGAAAAATCTTGACCACCTGGGTCATCTACAATTATTGAAAATAAGGTTAATAAGACTAAGCTGTAACAAACTAATTTAAATAACGCAAAGGAAAGTCATATACCGGATAAGTTGAAAGTAAACTTTATTCCAACTGAAGATTGCGTTTCTCGACCACTAGATCTCCCACTAGATCTCCCACGAGATGAAGATCTAAACCCTCGACCACGAGAAGATGATCTGCTATATTCAAATGCACTTTTATTTCTTCTCATGGTTTTGCTTGTGCTTGGTCTTCCCTTTCTAGGTGGACTTGCGTAAGGCTCAGGTATTTCGGCTCCATCAGGGTGTAGTTCATACTCAAGAACCTGAGACATTCGGCGTACAACTGCGGGATCGGATTTTAGAACTTCATCGACCAGAGACTGAAAGTACTCTTTGTCATCGGCGTTCGCATATCGTACTCCTTCGTTGGTTTCATCTCCTACCTCTGTGTACCTCAAAGTACTCCAGAATTGATGAATGTCATCCACATACAAAGCACCGTGTGAACCGATAGACATATATAAATAACAAGCACACGACAATCCATGGGTGTGTTGAAGTACACAACCGCATTTGTTAAATAAAAAATCACCCAATTCTAACATACGGTTATGCTCAAGCTGCAGCTGCTCCAAGGCGTATATAGATACGTGGCGATATAAAGGTCTAAAGAAATGTTGTCGCATCGACCTTGCTACAAAATTCATGGATTCTTGTAGCGCTTGTCGGATCCTGGCTTGCTGATTTGTAATCTGTGCTTGTGCCCTTTTAAACAGGGTATCAAATGAGCTATTACCGCTACCAAGGTAATACTTGAAAGACGAGTGTTGGCTTTCAACCCTGCTAGTAGTCTGGTTACCCATGTGCAAACAATCATTCGTCCATGCACGCACAAATTTCTCTCTAAGTGGAATCCATGTTCCAGCCAAATACCGAACGACCTTTATGTTCCTAACCGACCACGTATTCACGATCGCTTACCATCTCTCTTCAAATTCGCCGATTTTAGAACTTTTAACCAAGGGGTTCCATCTACCTTTCCTGAATACTTGCCCTTGTTGATTTTTTTTCCCGCCACACAACTTGTCCACCATGTTCTCAACGTCGTTTGCGATATGCCTAATGCATAACAAATGCTGCACATCTACATTAAACACAACATTGAACGTAATTAAGACATATTCAATAGATAAAACAACAATAATTAATCAACAAAACCTTTTTACCTGGGAAGACGTCACGAATAGCTACAGATAAACCTTCATCTCGATCGGTTACAATGATGCTAGGAGTCTGAGCTGTGCCGATAATATCTCTTAATCCCTGCAACACCCACGAATACGACACAACCGCCTCATATCGCATCAAACAGAACGCAACCAAGAAGTTGTGATTGGTTGGCGTCATTCCGATCACTTCACACAGTGGCCACTTTTGTTTGTTTGTTTTGTACGTTGTATCTATCAACACAACATATGGCCACGTAGATATCATTTGGATAGAGGTAGGATTTGCAACTAATAATCTGCTCAATTCCCCTTCGCTATACAAGTCTGTCCAAACCACGTAATTAAGTTCTGTGGCCATATAAAGACAGTGTTGAAGGGGAGTCCTACCCTCCATCTCTTCTCTCCTTATTGATTGCCTAATATTATGTATCTGATTCATACTAATAAAAACACCAGGAAAATTTTCTCTAATAGAAGTCATAATAAAGGCCAGGTGCATTCCGGTTGCACTAAGCTGTCGTATATGCTCCCGAATATCTACATTGATCCTATTTGCCCTTACATGATCATCTCTGTACACTAATAACGGGTGGTTATGTCTTCCTTTTTCACCAGGACACACCCTTACCGTCCAAGGTCTTTCTTCTGGTTTACGACTACTTGCTACAATTAAAAATTTACACCCGCAACTTCTACTTTTAGAACCAGGTCGGGCAGCATTATCTAGATTATGTAAATCACCCCTAATATTACCATAGCGGTGACACCATAAGTACACACTAACTCTAGAACGTCCTTCTTTTTTTTTTTTTTTTTATAAGAAGCACGTGTAAATTGAAAACCAATTGTTATTGCTATCGCATCGGCCCAACTATGTAATTCATCTAAGGAAACAAATTCCCTATTCATAACAAAGCTACCCGAGTAATCTACGTTGTCTCCCAAGTTTTCAAACTCCTGCAAATTTAAAATATGAAACAAACCATACATTAGGTCATTAACACATTATACATACAAACAAAAATAATAAAAACATTAATAATAAAAACATTCAATAATAAATAAAAAGTATAAATTACTTTAATGATTTACTTAAATAATTAATATTAAAAATAAAAATAATAAAAATAACAAAAATTAATAATAATAATAATAATAATAATAATAATAATAATAATAATAACACTAATAATAATAATAATAATAATAATAATAATAATAATAATAATAATAATAATAAGAAGAAGAAGAAGAAGAAGAAGAAGAAGAAGAAGAAGAAGAAGAAGAAGAAGAAGAAGAATAAAAAAATACAAATAATAATAATAATAATAATAATAATAATAATAATAATAATAATAAATACAAAAATAATAATGTAAATAAAAAAATAAACAAAATAAATAAATAAAATCGCAAAAAAATAAGCGACTGAAATATGATTGAGTCGCATAAAAATAGGCGACTGGACCGTGATTCAGTCGCACAAGACCGGGCGACTGAAAACGTATTACGAATGAGGAAAGTTTAAAACATGGACGAGTATTTTGGCATCACTCATGGTTTGTATATATATGATGTATCACGTACACAGGATAAAGTTTGAAATATTGATGTGTATGGATATAATTTGACAATATTTATATTCATCAATTATATTCAATGCGTGTATGTCCAAAACATAAATATTTTTTTAAATTCAATGATTCTAATTTACAATAGGATCATCTAGTGTTATAAAAAAACAAAAATTTAAAATAATTTTATTTTTCATGTAAAATGCACAATATAATAATATCTAGAACAATGAAAATTAATAATTTTATAATTTTATTTTGACTAGCTAGTTTTTTGTGACATTTAAATTTGTGTAATTATTTAGTTTATAATTTGAGAGTATGTTAGAGAATCTCTATAGACTAGAGATAAAGTAATCCAAGAAACTCAAACCTTAATCAACAAAGGTTAAAGAAAATGTTCTTAACCATTAAGTAAATCCATAATTATTCATGCCGCCATATTTCTCAAACATAATTTGGAGTTTTAATTTTAGACAATATATATTTGTTAAGATAGTCACTTGATATATGATATTAGAATAAATATTATTGAACAATAAGATATTTAATAAAATTAATAATAATAATAATAATAATAATAATAATAATAATAATAATAATAATAATAATAATAATAATAAATAAAAAAATAATAATGTAAATTAAAAAAAAAAAGAATCGCACCAGTTTTGTGCGACTGAACCTTGGTTCAGTCGCCCAGTTTGGTGCGATTCTTTTTTTTTAAATATTTCCAACGATTCAAATCGAAAAATTTACGTACCGGATCCGATTTATAATCGCTTTCGTTAGCCATAGTTAATCGATTACAAGTAACAACTTGTTTAAAATCGAACAACGTTTTTAGAGAGTTTTTAGAGAGATAGTACTGTGTTTGAATTCGTACTTCATACAAGAACGCGTCTGAGAATTCGATATATATAGACAAATCTTCGGGATTAAAGTGTTAATAGTTTTATTAAATGTAATTTACATTTGTTAATTAAGTTTTAAGTCCAGTGGCAATTTTGTAATTTTTTTAACTTCAGGGGCAAATTCGTCATTTCAAGAGAGTGACGATAAAATGAAAAGGGATGGCGAAATTTACTAACTCCCTTTCTTTATTAATTAGTTTCTATAGATCTTGGGCTATATATATGCTTCCTATATTTAGAGCTGATATCATTCTCAGCATCACAGCACAAGAACTATAACTTTGTAACAGCTGATATCATTCCAAATAAACTTCATCAGCTATTCAAACAACCTTATTAAATCAACAAAATGGCTGGAACGATTGCGAAGGTAATTAAGTATTATTTTTAAATAATTTATTAATTTGCAAGTGATGTTATATATATTGTACTACTAGATAAAAGTACTTCACTAGTTCCTTCACAGTTTATCATGATTCATTAATTCTTGATTAAAGTCGTTTTAATTTGAGATGATCTTAATTAAATCAGTTTAAACTCTTTAAAAATTTGTTTTCTGTGCAAGTGTAAATTTAAATTTACTGTATTTTTTATTTTTGCTAATAGACTGCTTGTATGGGCTTGATTCACGATAAGACTTTCTCATATAAGACTTATTGTGTTACCAGTCATTTGGTTCCATTACTAATAGAAAAAGTAATGTGCCTTTGTTTTTAAAGCAACAAGCAGGCGTGGATGTTGAGACGTACGGGCCTTTTGGCAATCAAAGTGGTGTAAAATGGTCGTTGGTGCTTGACCCCAATGAATATATAACCCAAATAATCCTAAAAACTGGCGCTTTGGTTGATTCAATTGTGTTTGCCACTACAAAGCCCACAGCTTTTGGTCCTGTCACAAATCGGCGCAAGTTTGGCGGTGATGGTGGCCCTAACGAATTTAAGGTCGTACTCTTTCTCAACCTTTAGATTTTCCTTATTTATGGTTCGCATTGTCTGAAATTTGTCGAGATATTAGTTTAATCAAAAATTTAAATTAATCGTTTATAAATGAATTTTTTAGACCATAATGTAAATTAAACTAGTCATACTTTAGTTATTATTTCATAAAAGTGAGAATACGTATATTAAACATAAGTAAAAGCGAAAAACTTTTTAGTTTCAACAACTAGAGAAAATAATTTATAAAATAAATTTATTATTTTATTATAGATAGAACTGAAAGATGGGGAGTACATTACACGGATAAGTGGAGCAATTGGGACATGGAATTCGAATCGTGAAGTGGCTAAGCTCAAGATATATACTAATTTGCAGCCCGATGGGTACGGCCCTTATGGAGGTACACAAGCCACGAAGGATCTTTCTGAGTTTTCATCAACAATTCCATCCGGTGGTCGTGTTCTTGGCTTTTTTGGAACTTTAAATAATTACCTACAATCAATTGGAGTCTACGGAAATAAGGTTATTTGTTTCTCATTATATTATTAAAAGGATAATCGATTTACAAGTTTTAATTTTATCAAGCAATAAAATACTTTATTTAACAAATAAATGAATTAAAATTTAAATATTATGAATATTTCAAGATTTAATTTAAAAAAATTGAAATGTCAAAGAACTACACATATATAATTCCACATCAAATAAAAAGAAAGAGTATAACAAACATATAATTCAGTGGATTACTTAATTCACTTCACATGAAAACTCATCAAGATTTATATGATACAAAGTTTTCTTTGATATATCTATATGAGTGAGCCCAATTATATATATATATATATTGAGGTCAGTTGACGTAATTTAAATTTAAAATAAAATCAAATAGTATATGTAAATATGTACCTAGATGAGTTGGTTAGTGTATTATCTTCCACATAAATAATCGGAATTTAAAACTTATTAAGTGCATTTTAATTAAATTTACTTTTTAACATTATTTTTTTGGATGAGCCACTGTTTGAGCATGGTACTAACTAAACAGTTAAAACGGTTGCACAAATTAAACAGAAAATTGTGCAGTATGGACCGTATGGAAATCAATTGAAAGGTCAACAGTTCTCCACTAAGATCGATGGGAATGAAGTTATAAAAGAAGTGATTATAAGGCATGGAAAATGCATCAATGCAATTGGGTTGGTTTCCGCAAGTGCTTTGTCTGCCTTTGGTGGCACCTTAATCAATAATGAATCTAAGGTTGGATACTTACTCTACATTTTATTATTCACTTATAGTCACACAAACATATAAGTATATACTCTTCCTTCTAAAATACTTTCAACACTTGTTTTTTACGGAGCCTAATTTTTAATATCTCTAATTATGTATGATAAAAAATTATTAAAAAAATTGATATTAATAATCTTTTGCATTGAGACGAATCAAATAAAATCGCACTTGACTATGTTTTAACTTTTAAATTAAAACATAATCATAAATTAGGATGATAAATGAATAGTGCATTATTTTGTAATATTGCAATTAATTTGTAATGCTACTTTAATCGTCTCTCACTTAGCATAATTATCCATTTTAAGTTTGTCCCTCTTATTTAGCATCATTTATATTTTTAAACAATGATTCACCACTTTTTTTTAATGTATTCATATATTCTAACTCTTTTTTAATTTCATTTATATATATATCATCTCTTTCTTTATTTATTACCAAATATTTACCTTTTCCTTAAAATGAATCAATTTTTCTTTACGATTATCCTAGAGGGACAAAAGTAGAGTTGTTCAAATGTGACCCGACCCGAAAATCCGGACCTAAATCGAAAGTTAACCGACCCAAAAATATTTTTCTTTTTTAGGTTTATCGAACCGACATTATCCAAACCGAAGTTGCGCCCGAACCGATTTACGACTGAAATCGTAAAATCGAACCCGAACTGCGATCGATTTTTATAATCGACATATAACCGTTAACCGAGATTACCCGAACCTAATAGTGACCGACCCGAGTCATACCCGACCCGAATCATGCTCAAAACTGAACTTGATCCGGCTAAAATAGACTTAACCCGAACGAACTTTTAATCAAAATGCTATAAACCTGAACCAATTTTTAACATAGAGGTATGATCGACTCATATTCAATCATCTTATTAGTTAATCTAATAAAGTAATAGAAATTTTAATAAATTAAATTTTATACATACATGGTTTCATATATTAGAGTTAATAATCAATGGTCAATGTTTATTTAACTATTTTTAATCAATTTAGATAAAAATGATAAAACTTTAATTTTAACTTACAGTCAAACAAGTAAAAGTAATATAGTAATAATCACTAACTGATTTGCATTTTAACTATTTTGCCTTAACTTAGGGGAATCTTATTATCAATTAAAAAATGTCTAACAACTTAATCTGATATTGACTCGATCTATAGTAATTATTAATTTGTAGCCGAAATCTACTGGAAAATAATACCTGAACCCGATCTGTACCCGGTAAAACCGAACCAATTATTAACCGATGACAGTCCGAGACCGATAGTCTACTCAACACGAACTTTAACCGAAACCGAACCGATGGTAACTCGATAGCTCAAATAACTGATCTTCAACCGAACCGTGACTAACCAACCTGACCCGAGTGTGACCCGCCATAACACGCATCCGAAAAATAACCGATCCGAAATACAACTGAACCGAATGACACCTATCCGAAACCGACTCGATCACCCGAATGAACACCTCTAGACAAAAGCGTATATACATATTTTGTCAAAAATGATTTTTTGGGACAATAAAAATCAATTTTATACTACACCAAGCAATAGTGACACTATATATAGTTAGTCAATTTTTGTAATTGATTGCTTTAAAATAGTAAATAATAACTTTAACTAACTAAATGTAAATAAGTCAGTTTAATTAATAAAGATAGTTTCACTATCTAATCATTAGCTATATTTCCACCATGTAACACATCTTTGTGTTTTGGCTTATGTTAATGTCATCAAGATTATGCTAAAGTCTGAAGAATACATAACAAAAATAAGTGGAACTTCTGGAGAATATGAATTCGCCAATAATGAACGTGTGATCTCCACATTGAAGATACATACAAATCTTCGTCAGGATGGTTATGGACCATTTGGAACCGGGGAGGATACCAAAAATTGTAATGTGTTTTCATTTCCTGACGAATTTAATGGACGCATTGTTGGATTCTTTGGACATGCTGATGACTACCTTTATTCTCTTGGAATCTATGCTCAATAGGTAACCTCAATGCTTATTAACTTCAAAATTAGTTTAAGGCCCATAGCAAAAGGATAAAA
This sequence comes from Amaranthus tricolor, assembly GCF_026212465.1. NCBI lineage: Eukaryota > Viridiplantae > Streptophyta > Magnoliopsida > Caryophyllales > Amaranthaceae > Amaranthus > Amaranthus tricolor. The sequence continues at coordinate 10,762,548 of NC_080063.1, read as the reverse complement.
AGGTCCTTAAAAACTTAAGGCGAAGTAAATTATATAATACTCTTTTTGTTTTGTATTGTTGAAATTTTATCTATTTTATATAAAATATCCGAATAACTCATATTGCATAGCAAATAACATAAATTATAAGTAATTTTGGGCCCTAAAAAATTGGGCCCCTGGCGAAAGCCCACGGCTATGCTTGGTAATTGATATATACTTCCTACATTCAGCTAAATTACGGTTATTGACAAGTTTATCGTTCAAGCATATTTTATATAATATGGTTAATATTTAAGAAAAAACATAATCAAGTTACATCTTATTTGAATCGTTCAGTCGCATATTTTTATTATATTAATTATTTTGAAATTTTAGTTATGCATAATTAGTATATATTGAATCCAATTCAATTTTTGTGCTATATGGAACAGAATGATCTTAAGTTTAGGCAGTGCTTGGATGTTATGGCTCCCACCAGCAAAATGGCCGATTCACGATCTTTCTATTTATGTCTGCATTTAATTAAAGAGTTTTAAGTGTATTTGTTATTTTCTTTGATTCTAATATTTCCTTCAATAAGCCATCCACATGTACTATCAATTTGGGTTGCCCTTTGAATTAAATATGATTTGTTGTAATCTTAATCAGTTATTATTACTTTTTACTAATTTCCTTTCAATAATACCTACTTTTGATTAATCATAAATAATACTAATTTAGGGATTTTTTTTCTAGAATAATAGTACTTTATTAGCTAATTTACTAATTTTTTTGTTATATAATCTCTTATACTTTAATTTTTAACATGTTAAGGATATTTTAGGAAAACACCCCTTTAAATTGGTATTAGTCATGATTAATCAAAAATTACTATTATTACAGAGAAATAAATTACATTATTTCTGATAATTTTTTCTAAAGGAAACCAGCAAAAGGATTTTTTTTGAAAGATAAAACTCTTAACTTTAACGTACAACAAACAAGGTAACTCTAGTAAAGCCAACCACTATTTTCAAACTAAAACTATTTAACAAATATTCTAACCAAAAAAATTTAAAAGCATTCAAAAATAATCTTTATATTTCCAACTATTTAACAAATATTCCTCCAAAACTTGCATATATTTTGTAGTAGTTATACAATTTTATATATTCTTTTTATATTTATTATACGTGATGTTATTTTCTTTGAATTAAAAAATATTATTAAGTAAAGTGTCACAAATTGTAGATAACAACGTTAAAACGTATAAAAACTTTATAAATGATGATTAAAAAAGCGCCGCATACGATAAGTTGATTGGAATATGGTAGTTTTTATTTTTTTTATTTTTTTGAAATTACGAACGTCTGTCGAAATATGATGGTTTTGTTAGGAATATAGTGTTTTATAATAAAAAAATATTTTTACAGATTTATAAAAAAATATTTAATAAGTAAATTTGAAAGCGAATAGCTCAGGCCCAACAATGATAGAACTATGAGTAGAAGATGAGTGAAAAAAAAGCATAATCAAGAGACACAACAACAATCAACACAATGTGTTTATGAGGTATCCAATGATACCTCCCCCTCAAAAGATGATTACTTTCATTAATCTATTCAACAATACATTAATGACTAACCAAACGCACATGAGAACAAGCTCTTAAGATAGTGCTTCCATTCCATAGTGAAGATCACCTACAATCTAATACATAGAAGAAGAAACTCTCTTGGTTCTCAAACCCTAGCCTTTCTAATGCGCATTAGCCTTACCACACTCTTCTAATGATGTTCTTAGAAACTTTTATATAGTCCCATAACATATTAAAAGCCCTAGGTCGAAGCCCTAAATGCCCCAAGTAAAACAGTCCACGAAACAGAAAGTTGCGAAATTGGGCCCTGTACCACGCTCGACTGAGCCAACCTGCTCGACCAGTCGAGCGGGTCTTCCACAGCTTCTGATCTTCTACTGTGTTGCTGCCTCGCTCAAGCTAGTCCCCTTCTGTGCTTTGCCTCGATCAAGGCACACTCCAAGACCCCCTTGGTGCACTCTCTTGCATTGATCAAGCTCTTCCTTGTGCATCACACTCTTGTTCTTCGTTGCACCTTCATCACGGCACTCTAAAGATCCTCCACATAAGGATAATTTGGTGCTTGCTCTAACAAAATTATTAACTATATTTATAGCCAAAAAGAATTAGTGTAAATGATTTAATCACAGTTTTTTATTTGAAAGATAATCATATAGTTAAAATAATAATAGTATAATAATTAATTGCCTTTCCAGCATAAGTGTAAATGTTTCACAAATCGGCAATGCATGGCAAACAATTCATTAACGTTAAAATTCAGAAAACAGAGTCATTTCAAAAATGTCCATGACAATTTTGACGCTTGAGTTATTTTTATGAGAGGTCGCCTTTTGATGAGTTAACTTTAAAATAAAGAGTTTATGTGCTAATAATTATGTTAGTTGGACTATTCAACGCAAGTATGAAGCGTGTCTCACTATAAGACTGTTTCATACAAAAAAATTGTATTACCATTTGTATATGGTTAATTAGATCATTTTTCATAATTTTCTAGTGTATTTCAAATCTTAGTATTAGTAAATATACTTTCTAAAACTCGAATATTATCACAACTTTTTAATAAACAAAAATCATATTTTTAGCAACCCAAAAAATTAAAGAATTTAGATCAAGGTCAAGGCGTTTTTATTTCTTTTCACTTACAAAGGCGTAATTTGTAATTTGATTGTTAGCAAAACCTTAATGTTAAGATTTTTTTATTATCAAATAGATTTTCGTGTCAATTACGATTCATGAATTATTTAAATAAAAACAGTAATCTTATATGTGTAATTAAATTATTATATACTCCTAAGCATATTAAAACTATAAATTAATTTATTTTAATCACTATGTAATTAAGACAATATTTGTTAATTCTAATCATTTCTTCGTTAATATATTGTATAGATACTAGTGTATTGGGTCGTGGGGTTGCTATTCCCTTAGCTCTTCTACATGCAGGGACAAATTAGATGAAAACTATGTCAATTTACGTATTAACTTTGAGCTATTCCCTCAGCTCTTGGAATGCCATGATTTTTATTCAGTTTCTCCTACCATATTTATTCTATTTTTATTTTAAATCATCACTCATCCCTTTTATTAATTTTCATCTATATATGTATATTGTTTTTCATTTCCACCCACATTTTCTTAGCTACTTCTCCAAAAATTACATTTTATATTTTTACTTACTACATAATATACTTTTAGCTAGTGGAATATAATTTTTAGCGACATTTAATTTAAATGCACTACTTTATTTCTAATGGTATATATAATGGATTTAATGATATTTATTAGACACATTAGCAACATAATAAAAAATCATACTAAAGATTTTCAAGAGATAGAATCTAGTGACATTTCTCATAAATGTCATTATAAACTATAGTAACAATTATTTGTCACTAAAGGCCAAATAAAATGTCAGCAAATCACTTAATACTCACTTTACATAACCCGAGCATGATCAACCCCTAAACAGTAAAGAAGGGCTTTAAGCCACTTTAACTCAGAAGTGATAACAACCATTATCCTATATTCTGCATCAGCCAAAGAACAAGACACAATACTTTGTTTCTTGTTGTTCCGGGACACATGAGAAGCCCCAAGAAAAATTAGCCAACCTGAAAGAGAACGTCGAGTCAAAGGATAACCTGTCAAGTTGAATCACACCAACCAGAAAGATGCAAATCACAGTCACTACTAAGAAAAATTCCCTGACCCGGTGATCCTTTTAAGCAACGCACAACATGAATAAACATGTATGAACTAAGCCAATATGTGTACCCCATAAGTCAAATCAAGACGAGTGGAGGACAAAAAATGAGACGCCCCACAAGTACCTGTTAAATAGAAAAACTAAGTAACTAACTACACATGAAAATAGGGAGTTTATTCCATGATCCACTTACTCTTAAATAGTAACTACCCACTACTTTGACTCTTACTAACATAATTTAAATCAATCCAACATTCCCCTTGATTCAAAATTTCATAAAAAACAATCCTTGACTTGAACAACTTGAACTTGATTTAATTTAACATACTTGCATCACCACTGAAACTTAAAACTTAAAATTTTAATGATACCCAACACATCACTATATTACCCCCGAACAAACCAACACAATAAGCCATTGCGATGTGACTTTAACATACATTCACCACAAAAATACAATCCATTGCGATATGACTTTAACACACATTCACCACAAAAATACCATCCATTTCCATGGATCAATACTATACCACACAAGAACACGTAAAGAGTATTATTTCATGAACAAACACTTGACTTCATAACCACGATCATAACTTAATAAATCGTTTCTGCCTTGAACACGACTTTCACACTTGTGAAGATTGCTACTAAACCTCAACTTACTCAATACCCCTCCCTTTTTCATCATAACACTCGAGCAAACTTTTTTTATAAGCTAATTAAAAGGAACCCATAAAACACATAAAAACATAAAAGCCAACACTTGACATTATTGGACATCAAACACTCATAACAATTTTAATTCACTTAAAATTACATGTGTTTTCTTTCCCACACAACTTACCATTTTCTATTACTCATACTCACTCTTTTTTTGGTGAAAAACATACTGAAAACAACTGACATAACACCCAAAACACTCGTTACTCAACAAAAACTGACATATAACCACACCTACAAACAATTTTTTTTAATTGCCCTCACCACCTTCTTTATCTCTTCTCTCTTTTTTTTTTTTTTTTTTTTTTTTTTTTTTTTTGTTTGCCTCACTACTCCGGATTATAAACGCTGGCTCTTGATGCCTTGTTGAGAGAAATACATAAAAATGTGTAACACTAACTTTCTCATTACAATGATCCCATAACTTACTCCAACTAATTAGTAATGACTCTTAAATAGTAACTACCCACTTAACCACTAGTTAGACTCTTACTAACATAATTTGAATCAATCCAACATGTTTCCACTATGGTCTATGATAAATTTGATAAGATCAAAATTTATAAAATATTTTTAAAAACTTTGAAATTATTGGGACTTACTTGAAATACTTATTAATTTGTGGTAAAATAAAACTTTTGTTTTGGAAATAATTTACTTTTTTTAAGTATTTTATTTATTTGCATATAATCATTTTTAAAAATTATATATGAAAAATCAATGGCAGAGATTTTACGGTGTAAAAAATTAATAGTTAAGATTGTTTGTTTATTGTGGTAATTGGCTTCTAAGTACCCCATTAAAGATTATTTTTAAGAAAAATATTTTTGCATATTTGTAAAAAAATCATTAAATAAATTATTAAATACATTTATAGTCAAATAGAATTAGTGTAAGGGATATCATATATCAGATCAATAGTTAAAATAATACACTCTCCGTTCTTTAATGTTCTTATCGTTTGGAATATTCTACCTTAAGGAGAGACAAATTTAATTAATATTTTTGACGACATATTTAAAAGATAAAATATATCTATGTGAAATCTGTTTATTCGTCTTAATATATACTTTTTTATCATGTATTTTTTATAATTTTTTATTATGCGTATTTATTGATAATGAGATTCAAACTTATCTTCGAAAAGTATGAAAAAATAATGGAGAAAGAAAAAGAAAGAAGTATAATTATTTGATATTTTATGTCAACCACACGTACTAATGTTGCAGGCATTAGTTGATTTTTGACAGCATCCAAGGCGTGTAACACGAATTAGGAATTGTAACTTCCAACTTAATTGGTACTATTAATTTGGCACCATCCGATTTTTAATGCATGTATTATTTTTAATGCATGGCAAAACATTCATTAACGTTCAAATTCTGAAAACAAAGTCAAAAAAAGACATTTTAATTAGAGTTGAAATTTCAATGAGAATTTTAATGCATGTATTATTTTTATGAAAGACCGTCTCTTAATAAGACGATTTTAAAATAAAGAGTTCATATATTGATAATTATATTAGTTGGTTTATTTAACCCATGTATAAAATACGTCTCATAGTAATACCGTTTTACACAAGAATATTTATTAATGTTTATATATAGTTGATGGATCGAATTAGGAACTAGACGTTTAGAGAGAAACTAGGGGTTGCCCCTATTTCTGCAAAGATGCGCGAAGATAGATTGAGATGGTTTGGATATATGAAGAGAAAAACTTTTGACGCCCCTGTGAGGAAAATAGAAAGCATCACAGTAGAGGGTAAGAAAAGCCGAGGAAGACCTCGGAGAACTTGGGAGGAGCAAATAAAAGTTTACACCTATCTAATGACCTTGTAAAGGTTAGGAGTAGTTTGAGGCGTCTTATCCGTGTTTGAGACTACTGATTCTCTTTCGTTTACCGATTGGTGTTCTTGTTCGCTTATCTTTATCTTATGTTTTTTTATGTTTAAGGTTCACGCTTGTGTGATAAGATACAGGTTCGCAGAGTTAGTTTCAACTTCACTTATTCTTATACGTTGCGGAAACTTCTCTTGATCTTTCTGGAGTTGAGGGACTCTTTGGTAGCGCTTTCCTTTAAAAGTATGAGTTGCCGCCCTCATTTCCTTCTCAGACCTTGCTCATAATTTATCTATAGACGGGATACATTGGGTATGATGATCGATGATGATATAGTTAATTTAAACATTTTTCATAATTTTCAAGTATACCTCAAATCTTAATATTAATAAATATACTTAATAAAACTCAGAATATTTCATAAACAAAAATCATGTTTTTAGCAACCAAAAAAAAAAGAAAAAAAATTAAGAACAAGGTCAGCGCGCTAATTTCTTTCTCTTTTCACTTATAAAGGCGTAATTTGATCATTAGCAGAAGCTTAATTTATTTTAAGATTGTTATTATTATTTTAGTTTATTGGGTGTGGCCGTGTGGGGTTGCTACTTGCCATTTCCTCAGCTATTCCATGTAGGGCCGGAAAAAAAAATAAAACTTTTATCTCAATTTAATTTAATGATTTTGTCCACTCTCTCCTATTATCATATTTATTCTATTTTTATTTTAGATCATCACTTACCCTTTTTCTCTAATTTTCCTATATCATCATCATTCTCAATGTATCAAATTATATATATTTAAAAATTATATAACATTAATATTATGAAAGTATAAGATTAGACGATTCAAACAAGATCTCATTTGACTATATTTTTACTTACATATTAGCCGCAATATATAAAATAAGCTAAAACAATAAATAGTACCCGTATATCTAGTATTTGAGATCAGAGAAAGTATAAAAAAAAGTATTTGGCAACATTCATGACGTGTTTCACAGATTAGTAATTTTATGGATCGATCATGTTTGGTAGTACCGTATTTGATGGAACTCTCAATTCTCATCAATGTACGTCCAAAGCTTCACATGATCATAAATCATTACTATTATTATTAACTAGTATATTGGTGGAATATGTGGATATACGAGTGATTGGTACATATAAATAAAATACAATTATACATATATAAACTAATGATGACAATTTGATTGTGATGAATTTTCAACGTAAAAATATTAAAATTTTACAATTATTTAAATTAATAGGAAACAATTTAAACATCTTACTTAGATGTTTGATTTTTCTTTTTTTTATTTTAATTGGTATAAAATGACAGGGTGTAAAAGTAACTTGCCAAATAATCAAAAATTTAACAAATCTCATTAATACATGTGGCAAAACTCTTAATGAGTGCCACTTTGAATTTTTCAATCTTTTTAATAAATAGTATGATGCCAGAAAGACAAAGCAAGAAGTATGCATTCAGACTTACGGTAACAGATTGAGCGTGATGACTCTATTATTTGTAATTAGTTTAGAAACCCATGTAATGTACAAAGTTTAGTATAAAGACATATATAAATAAAAACTTTAAAGAATAAAACAAGAAAAAAATTCTTTGGTGTAAGAAAAGTAATACTAAATTGATACATTTGGCAAAGTTTTAAGAAATCATTATTTGTTATTTTTCAACTCTTTTTAATAATATTTATGATTTCTTACTTGCGTATAAATTATATTTATTATATTACTTTTAATATTATGATAAGATTATGATTTTGATAACATTATATACTCCTACTATGATATCACAATATTATGATATCACAATATTTAAAATAAATTCTTAAAATAAATCACTAGGTATGACAATAATACATGTTAATTGACAATTTTTCTCTCGAGTTTATTATTTAGCTATGATATTTTGTCGTCATAAGATCGTTAGAATAAGTTATCTATTTTTGAAAACCTGCTTACAATGATGTGTTCACTTTGACAATTAATTATTTAATTAATTGACACATAATAATATGTCAACGATTAAAATAATGAAATTTGGCAAAGCTCTCATGAGCTGTCATCTGTCATTTCACAGCAAAATTATTAAATAGTATGATTTTATTTAGAGTGTCTTTCCACTATAATAAATTTAATAAAATATTGTCGAAAATAAGTAAATTTATTAGCTCTGAATAATCTCTACTATCAATTATTTTTATAAATGATCTCGTATTTATCTATTTTTATCTGACAACACCCCTTGTCATATTTTAACCGGCTATTAAGTATTTATCACCAAAGAGGAGTAAGGATAGATCAACGAAGAAGCATAGTGGAGAAGAAAAAGTGAGTATATAGGTACCTACTATAGCCGATCAAAATATGGCAAGGAGTGTTGTCAGTAAAAAGATATACAAAAGTTAGATTATTAATAGTAGGAATTATTTATGGCTGATGCTAAATGGGCAATAAGTGAGATTATTCAGGATAATTTTTTCTAATTTTAATAAGATTAAAATTTATAATATATTGAAGGAACAATCTAGAGCTTAGAGACTCTTTGATCGCGTCGTCCTTTATAGGTATGGATTGCCGACTTCTTTTTGCCATCCTCAGACTCTGATCATATCTTTTTATAGACGGAGTATATTGGGTACGATGATGAAAAAGAAATGAAGAATAAGAGAGTGCTCAAAATACAAATTGAAATTGTAAATATTTTTGAAGTTTAGAGAGTTGAGTGTTGATACTGCATCTTCATCTTCATCAGTTCTGATATTTATTGCATTTGAGATTATTGAGAATTACTTATAATATTTATTAATTTGTGGTAAAATATAAATTTTTTAGATGTTATATACTAATATTAAGTATTTTATATGCATATAATCATTTTGAAAAATTATGAAAAATCAATGGCATGTAAAAAATTAATGGTTGAGATTGTTTGTTTCATTGTTTGTAGTGGTTGGCTTAAATTACCTCATTAATGATTATTTTAAAAGCAATTTTTGCACATTTAGAGTTCTTGTCGCTACACATAACATATTTTTAGTGCATATATTGTGATATTTAATTTAAATGTCATTATTTTAACTTTTTAAGAGTATGTATATATATATAGTGAATTTAGTGATATTTAATAGACCATTTAGCAGTATAATAAAAATCATATTAAAGTTTTTCACGTATAGGATCTAGTGACATTTCTTATAAATGTCTCTATAGACTATAATATCAATTACATATGTCACTAAAGACCAAATAAAATGTCACTAAATCACTTTATGGTGGAACTTAAAATAAAAACCAATAATTATTACACTAAAAATTTAAATTTGCGACATTTGTTTTAATGTCACTAAATCCTATGTCGCGAAAAATTAATTTTATTGTTGTGCGTTTCACGTAAATTTAAACAGTACAAATTTTTTGGAAAATGAAATTTGTTAATTTTTACCATTGAAATTTTTATTAATTTTCAAATCTAATATCGACCAAACCAAACAAAACATTAATTTGTTTACATGAATTTTATAAGATATTCATGTGACGTCTCTTCTAAAATTGATGTCTAATGTTATATTCTATTTAATGAGTCAATGGATCAGAACAACTAAAAACTTAAACTGATAAATTTAGCCCTATGATATGCTTAGTACGACCAAGTACAAGTATTTGGGATCGATCATTCAAAGGGATGGGGAGATTGACGGAGATGTAAATCATCGTATACAAGCAGGATGACTCGAGTGGCGAGTAGCCACTGCGCTATGTGATAGAAAATTCCCAAGCAAGTTAAAAGGAAAACTCTACCGGGCAGCAATCAGACTTGCTCTGCTATATGGGACCGAATATTGACCAGTAAAGGAAATTTTTGAACATAAGATGGAAGTTACAGAAATGCGTATGCTGAGGTGGATGTGTGGGCACACATTAATGTATCGAATTAGGAAACAAGATTTAGGGACAAACTAAGGGTAGCCCCTATTTCTGAAAAAATGCGCGAAAATAGATTGAGGTGGTTTGGACATGTGCAAAGAAAGACTTTCGCCGCCCCTGTGAGGAGGGCAGAAAACATTATAGTAGAGGGTAAGAGGAGTCGAGGAAGACCCAGGAGAACTTGGGATGAGCAAATAAAAATTGACTTACATGAGTTAAACCTCTCTGAGGGCCTGACTAAGGATAGGGGTAGTTGGCGGCGTCATATCCATGTTTTAGACTACTGATGTCCTCTTAGATTACCTTTTGGGGTTCTTGTCATCTTGCTTCTCTTGTTTCTTTTATTATTAGATTTTTGTTCTCCTTTACTTTGTAGTTGGCCCTACTTATTTATTTTATTTATATGCATTTAATTTATCTTTCCCGTGTAGCTTCGTCTCCTTATCTTTCTCGAGTTGGGGGACTCCTTTGGCCGCGCTCTTCTTTATGGATTTGAGTTGCCGCCGTCCTTTCCTCCTCAGACCCTGTCCATAGTTTTTTAATGAGCGGGATACACTGGGTAGGATGATGATGATGATATGTTTAATACTTCCCTTATTTTGAAATACTTTCTACATTATGGTTATTGATTGTTCAAATTTATTTTACATATTGCGCCTAATATGTAAGTAAAAGAATAGTTAAGTGAAATCTTGTTTGAATCGTCTAATCGCATACATTCATAATATTAATTTTTTATAATTTTTAGATGTGCATAGTTCAATGCATAAATCATCAAAAGAACATATTAAGTTGCGTAAAAAGTCAAATATAACAAATATAATAAAACGGAAAAAGTTTATACAATTTCATACCCTTCGATGTTAATTACTCCATTTATTACTATGTTTCAAGTATTTCACTTAAAATCAAGGATGCATGAAATTCAAATATATTATTTTCTATTACATTAATCAACTTACTTAAAAATTCAATTAAGCTGATAACTGTAGCACAGTTTTACATGAAGTCATTAACTTTAATGAAATTTTATATGACCATCTCTATTTTCTCCATCAATATATATCCAATAAAAATTTTACATTCTCTTTAATTGGCTAGCTTTGTCCTACGTTAATTGGCCATCTCATGCATAGGCGGATCTAGCTTAGAGCGAGGGATTACACATGCAACCCAATCCTCCAAAAAAAATTCAAATAAATATTAGTAATGTAAGTTTTGATCCTAAAACTCCCTTGTTCCAAGTATACACAAAGGATAAAGGATAAAGGACACTCCCAGTATCCCGCACAAATATTTGACTTTGGTCCTTTAAAATATGATATATGATTTAAATAGTGCATAAATATAACAAAAAATACTATAGTTCAATGGTTGGAGTAGCATATTTGTAATCTAAGTTAAGGCATCAAACCCTAATATAAACTATTATTTTTTAATAGACTAATAATTTATATTATAACGTCATTACCTTTTATCGTTCATAATTTCATATTCATCCTTTTAGTGTGTGTGTTGATAAGTGCAATTATTTGCACTTATTTATATCATTTTATACTCTTTAATGATAGTCGTTGTTAGTAATTTCGTGCTTATTTTGAAGATTTATGCAACATTACTCATTTTGGTTATTCATGTTGATTTTGAGTGGTTTTGATTGTTTTAAGCATAATTCTTATGGTTTTAATGATGACGAAGTTTACTAAGGAGATTTTAGCTCGGGTGAAGATAATCTACAATGAAAATGAGCAAAAGAGTGAAGGAGTTTTTATAATGCAAAAGTTTTGAGGTGAAATTTGATACATGTCTACTCTTTTGGTCATAACTTTTGATAGAAAGATTTTATTAATTCAAGGTTTGCGGCCTTGGAAACTAGACGTCAAGAGCTTTCCAACAGTATATTATATGCCCAATTCCGAAAATCGAACGAGAAATGACGATTGCTTGAAGTTTGCTGAAATTGCCAGCCAAAAACGCCGACTCGGCTTCCTTGACGTGAAAGTGGACGCCGAGTAGGCTTTTTCTTCTAGATTCTGTGCAGCCCATTTTTTAATACTTTAATTTTTTATTATTTTCTTTTATATTTATTTTTAATTATCTTCTTAGGGTTAATCAAGATATTAAAAAGGAGAATTAGGTTAAGCCTCCTTGGAAGAGGAGCACAAGGAGGGAGATTAAAAACCTCTTCTCCTTTCTCCTTCTTCTCTCATCTTCCATCTCTTAGACTACTTTTACCTTAATTATTAGTTTTGCTCTTTACTTTTTCCTTTAGTTTTATAATTTTTTCATAAAGTTTGCCATTAATCTTCATTCAAGGATTGTAAGTTTCTTTTAGGGGGTGTTTGGTATAAGGAATAAAAATGTAATGAGAGGGAATTCATAGAGGGGTAAAACTAATGTAAAGTGTTATTTTTAAGAATTATTTGGTATACTAGTAGTTATTATGGAAAGGGAAACACTTCTTAGTTTTACACTTTCTCTCTCCTTAAACCATAGCCATCAACCCCTGATAGGTGCAAATTTTAATAACCGCAAGCGCACAGTTGACGTGTAGCTGCGGGTCGAACACAAGGAAACGAGTTAACAAATTTGTTCAGTTTATAAGTACGAGATATGGACAAACAATATAATCGGTTTGAGAATCTAACACTACAATGAACAAAAATCAAAATGATGCAATTGAAACTAATAATTAAAGCAAAGACAATAATTAATATGAAGACGATGATAATAAAACAAATATAGGGTGTTGAGAATCATCTAATTCTAACATGGGAGTCAATTACTCTCATAATTGTATTAAAATTGAGTCTTTGGCATGATTAAACGTGATCTAATTAATCTCAAGCTTCCGCTTTATTGATCAATATCGGTATAAGACCTTACTAGTATTAATCCTCAAACTTCCGTTTTATTGGTTAAACTAATAGGAATTTAACTTAAATATACCTCAATCCTAAATTAATCCTAATTTCAAACTTTCGTTTTATTGAAAAGGTTAATAAAGATATTTAAACTAAGGCTCATTAAGCATAGGTTAAATCATAGATCCAAATTTCACACAATTAATCGATAAAATATCATCCCATGTTTTGAATTAGGATTTTTTTACCTTAACCCTAGATAAGAAAACTAATCATAACATGGTGATGAGGAACATGTAATAATTGATAAATAAAACCTTAATTAAAATACTAGACATAAAGATGATGAATAATTTCAATGCACAAAAATAAATAATAAAGCAATAAATAAAGAAAACTGACTAACGGGAAAAACGTAAATTGCAATGAAATCGAAAATATAACAATGGAGTTCCACCATGGAAGCTCTCAAAAGAGAGAACAACAATAAAGAAAACTGAAAATTAAACTAAAGAAAACTACCCTCATGATCCTCCTAATAATAATAATAATCGCCACTATTTATAATGGTTCCAAAAATTAACCGTCAGAAGCTTGTCAGTGGCAAACGCCGACTCGGCGGTCAAGGATCTCAGCAGAAAGTCGAGTGGCTTTTAATGAAGTAAAACAATGATTTTTCCATAACCTACTGCCGAGTCGGCGTTTTGTGCTAAAAAATCGCAGCAAATTCAAATGGTAGTCGTTTCTTGCTCGGCTGTTGGAATTGGACATATAATATACCGTTGGAAAGCTCTTCAAGTCTATTTTCCAATGTCACAAACCTTGCATTAATATGATATTTCTAAAAAAATTATGACCAAAAGAGTGAGCATATATCAAATTTTACTTTAAACCTTTTTTATTTTGAACACTTTTCAACTCTTTTGCCCATCTTCATTGTAAAACATCTTCAAACGAGAAATAATCTCCTTAGTAAACTTCGTCATCATTAAAACCATAAGAATTATACTTAAAATTATCATTAAGGAGTATAAAATGATATGAATAACCATAAGAATTATACTCAAAATCAACATGAATAACCAAAATGGGTAAAGTAGCATAACTCTTCAAAATAAGCACGAAATTACTAACAATAATCATCATTAAGGAGTATAAAATGATATGAATAAGTGCAAATAATTGCACTTATCAACCCCATGAAAGCCACCACCAAAATCATAGTTCACCTACAAACAACCATTGCAATTGAGCAAATTCTTAAGAGAAAACCATTTTATTTAGGGAAAATCAAGAAAGAAAACCTTCAAATGTAAAATACTTTGGACAGAAAATGATGATGATAAAATAAAAATGATAAAATTGTGAGTTTGTTTTTTAAATTTTCGCAAATTAACCACAAATTTTCAGATTTTGTACCCCTAATTTCATTTTAATTGCATGTAAGAGAGAAAATAATAAAAATAGATTAGAAAATCAAGTTATGAGCACTTGAAGAAGAAAAATCTCATCAATTTTATGAAGATCGATTGAAAGGTATGAAGATAAATGTTAATTATTAAGTAATAGGGAGAAAGTGAAAGGTAATGGTAACTGATTCAGAAAAAATATGAGCAGTAACAAATAATTTTGAATACCAAATAATTTGTAAGGGTAATCAAAATGCTATACCAAATAATTTGTAAGGATAATGATAAAATGAATCCATTACCTATCTTAGAATTTTGAATACCAGACGACCCGTTAGTCTTTTAATTTCTTTGCATTTTAATTCCTTGTATTAATTTTAATCCTTTATTTGTGAACCTTAATTATTGTCATCAATCTTCCTTTAATAAAACTAGTTTTGTTCTTCATTTATCGTTCTTTGAATTAATTTTTGTGTTCTTTGGTATTTAATTATTGCTTCTCCTGAATCTGTCATTATCATCATATTTATTCATGTCTAGTATTATCCTAGGGTTTTTGTTTGCTTTCACCATGATTAGTGAGTAGATCCATATTCAAGGGTTAGGGTTTGAACCTATAAGTTAAGTGTGATTTAATTATTGAAAGTGTCTATGAAATTAAGATTTAAGTGGTTAAATTGTGCTAATAACCATAAATAAATATGCTTTATCGGACTAGTCGATAGAACTAGAGTGTGAGATTAAGATCGACTTTGCTTTAGGATAAATTTTAGCTAAATTATTATTAATTCGTTCAATAAAACTAGTGTGTGAGAATTGAATTAGTAGGGTCTAAATCTAATAGTTAAGCAACAGAGTGAGAGTTTGAGATTAACAAGATCATATTTAACCACGTAATTAATTCGACATTTCATAGACTCTAATGAGAATTTGATCATACAAAACTTTAGGGGATTTCTGACACCCTAGATCTCTTTATCATATAGTTTTAATCCATTTTCTTATTGCATTCTTAGTTTGATAGACAAAAATCAATTGAACTTTTTTTCTCTTCAAGCAATATAATTAGTTGAATTAGCAAGTTTCTGTCCAAACTTCCTTGTGCTCGACCCGCGACTATACTTAAACCGTGCACTTGCGGTTCAATAAAATTTGCACATAATGTGTGTTTATATTTTGCTATCTTAATTTTAATAGTGTTTTTTTGAGACTTAGTAGGCAAATATATGGAGTGAAAAACACTTAGTTTTTTTCAAAAAGAATAATTATAGGGAAGCTTTAACTAACTCCATTTAAATATAACTTTTTCTATATTTCAAGTTCCTTTCAATTTATATGATTTTTAAATTTTTATGGGTTAACTTGTTTTTATATAATAAATAATTTACTAGTATATCGACAATTTTGTCCCCCCTAGCTCAAAATCTTGGCTTCGCCTCGGAGTTAGACTACTAATGTACGACCAAGACCCCATTTAGCGTTAAGGATTTGAGTTGTAACTAATACCCAAAAAATGTTAGATTATACGCTAAGTTGTGAAATTTCGTTTTTACCCTTATCTTCTTTCCTGAAAATACAGTAACTTTTTTTCCTTAAAATTCCACAAAATATTATTATACTTTTGGAATTTAAGTTGTTGTAACATTAATGATAGAAAAAACCTTAGTATACGTTAAGTTGTGAAATTCCAAAAGTACAATGTTATTTTGTAGAAATTTTTGAGATTTGCTACCACTCGTCTTCCGCAAAAGTTTATTGTTGCCATGTATGATATCCTTTTTAAAATTCTTCACTAGGATTAATAGACATGACTTCTTCTTCCTCCCTCTTACGGTCTTACCAGTCAATTGCAAAACAACATGTGGCATGGACCCATGTTTTTGAACCTCTCGACCGTTTGAAAGATAAGGTCACGCACTTTTGGATGAACAACATGTTTTAGGTCATTGTTAACAAAGAAATCGTTTGTGCCCATGAACTTTTTTAAGTCTGTCCATTTTATTTTGCAATAATTTTCTTTTATCCAAATGTTTTCATTACTTTATTTTATTCACATCCGCATATTTCAACTCTTCTTTAATATCATCCACACAATTTACATTGTCGTATCATTTTCTTAATCTTCAAAAGGGATTGCTGGAGTAATGCTTTGTAGATTATATGGGTATATGGAAAATTAGTTCATTTTGCTATTTTAGTTTTTTATATTGGCATAAAAAGATAATGGTCAAACCGTCTAATGCTAGTATTTGGTGAATTAGTTGGTTGAAACACTTTACGATCTGTTAGATAATCGTTACTAAATGATGAAAATGAGAATGATTTGTAGTGTAAGTTTTAATGATATGTATCATGTCATTCCTATAGTAATGAAAGTTTGATCTTAAATTTTTTTTTTCACAATTTTTCATTACCACCAATTAACACATGTTCAAATAGTAATGCATTGGAATAAATTTTGTGAAGAAAATAAGGTTGTTGAAAGAATATAACCATGACCATTAAACTTGTCAATTAGATATATTCCTACAAAATTAAACTATTTTTTCATTACCATTTTTACCATTTAGTACCGATAACCAAACGAGTCGTTAATGTTATGAATAAGCATTTTTTGAACAGGTTGCTCCTAATAATGAGCTCAACCCAAATAGTAGAACAAGTTAATAAATTATCTTTTCAAGTCATTCACTTCAATGAGCTACCAGTCATCTGGAATCGGTTGTTTTGTCAAACATTTCTATGTATCGTCGTACCTCTATGAAATTTACCGGAATTGAGGAACTCTCTTGTCTAGCGGTGATTGACTTGATAGATTTTTAAGAACTAAGAAGAGGGGGTAATTAAAGTGCACACGATATTATTACAAAAAATTTATTTTAAAATGAAATTAGGGATGGGCATGGGTCTTGAATTCTAAGGATCTAAATTCGGATCTGGGTCTATGACTTAGGGTCCGGGTTCAAGTCCAGGTCTACACGTTTAAGACCTAGATCCGACCCATGGACCAATTTACAATTTTTTTAAAAAAAATTATATACTAGGATCTGGATATGGGTCTTGCTGAACCCGACTCAGATCTGATCCATGCCCATTCCTAAATGAAATAATTGTTTTTCAAATCAAAATCAAACTCTATAATGAAATGAATGAAGCACATCCCTTACTATTGACTTATATAATTTTATCTTGGAAGAAAATGTAACACAACTTTCCTATAGTAACAATATTACGAAAAATACGAAAAGCAATGTCTAAGTAATAATTTAACTAATTGAAATTTATATTTCATTTTTGACTTTATTTGTAATACTTGTGATTTCATAGAGACTTTCAACATACATTTAACAATTTTAAAGATAAAACAATAATTTAACACACGACAATCAATTACCCCAACACCAATAAGGCAATAAGTATCCTTTCACCTAGATTAGTGTTCCAATTAACAGAGTAATTGTTTTAATTTGACCCGTGAAAGCAAACAACATGCACAAATCTACATAAATAAAAATACACGTGGGAACCAAATAACAACATCCAATTTATTCATCAATAATACAAAACAACTGAACCATGGATGACCTTATTTATTAAGCACCAAGAAGAAGAGGGATGGACCGGATGTCGCATTTAGGAGGTTCCTGAGCAATATCAAGGTAAGGGAACCACGGACTTGGACCCTTGTCCGAATCAAACTGAAGAAAACTGACGAACCCCTGTCCCACTGCTCGAACACTTTTGATTGTCATCAGCTCGCCAACTTGACCACCATTAACAAACAGTGTAACCGTCACACCTTTCACGTTTGTTAGCTGCTGGTATGATATTGTGGCCGATATCTCGGGCTCGCACACGACTATATTTTTGACGCCAAACATTGAACGAGTCACTTGACAAACACCGTATAATTGAATCGTAAGCTTGTACGAGAAATCGCTGTTGCTTACGCAACTGAAGCTTTTCACATTGTCGGGGAAAATTCCCGTGGGTAATTCGTAACGACGTAATATATCCGGGATTGAATTAAATCCAGGAAATCCAGGGCAGTTTGAAAGGGCAGAGGATAATGATGTTAGATAAAGGTAGAAAAGAGCAAGAAAGATGGAGATTTTGGCTTGTTGGGTTATTCCCTCCCCCTTGGAGGAAGGCCCAATTAATATTTTAATTATGGGTTTAATAATAATGGGCTAACAATTATAATATTATTTGTTAATTTATAAAAAAAAAAAAAAATTAAAAACTATAAATACCAAGGAAAATAGGGCAGCAGTTATATAATAAGATTCAGCAATCAAAAAAATTTTTTCACGCACAAAAGAAAAAAAACAGACCAGGAGCGAGGAGAAAAGGTATCGCGGCGTGACTTTTCGGCGATCCGATCGAAGGCCATTCGTGCTCCGTTTTTCGTCAAATTTTGACACGGTGTTCCTGCCTACCTAACCTACATATTCAACGGTTGGATTGTCGTTTTGTACACTGTAAATGGGTAATTTGTATTTTGCCCTAATTTTACCCTAATTGTTATTTTACCACTTTTGAGTGATGTTTTAGGGTTGTTTGGTGTTTGTATTACCTCTAGTATTGTCTAGAGAGGATTTTGGTTGTACCCATTAATTTCATTGGTGATTAGTGGAAGAGTGTGGTACCACTTACAGTCCCGTGGTTTTTTCCCGCATTGGGTTTTCCACGTAAATATCGTGTGTGCTTTACTTTCCGCATTTTTACTTTATTGCGCTTGATTGTGGGATTATTATTATTTGTTTGATTGGATTGGTTATTTTTGCTCATCTAACAACACAAAGGGAGAAAGTGTGTGTATTATATCGCCACTTTTCTCAACATAGTGGTATCAAGAGCTTGGTTTATATTTTCTTGGGTGATACTCTTGTGTTGGTTTATGATGGATGATAAATCTAGTATGCACGGTATGATTTATTTGGACTCTACCAACTACGCTGTGTGGAAAACTAAGATAGAAGATATTCTGTATGTGAAAGATTTGTATGAACCAATCTTAAATGAGTCTATGCCCACTGGTCAAGATGAAAGTAAATGGAAAATTTTGAATCGGAAAGCGGTAGGAACCATTAGACAATTTGTTGATGTTAGTGTGCTCCAACATATTTCAAATGACACGAATGCGTATGAATTGTGGATGAAACTTGAGGCTATGTATGAGAGGAAGAACGCCTTAAGTAAAGCGTCATTGATGAGAAAATTGGTAAAGTTAGAATTTCACGATGTTAATAGCATGGTAGTACATTTGAATGATTTTCAAGGTTTGATTAATCAATTGTCTGCAGTGAAAATGTCCTTAGATGATGAGTTGCAGGCACTATTACTACTTTCCTCATTGCCGGATAGTTGGGACACACTATTTGTATCACTTAGCAATTCTGCTCCTGATGGTAAGTTGACAATGGAGAGTGTCAAAGCTAGTCTGCTGAATGAAGAAACTAGGAGAAAGGAGATGGGTTCCTCCAATCATTCTGAAGCTCATTATGTTGCACAAGAGTCTAATAGGGGAAGAAGCAAAAATCGACCTTCTCGAGGTAGAGACAATTCCAGAGACAAGTCTAAATCCAAGGGTAGAATTATTTGTCATTATTGCGACAAGCCGGGACATATTAAGAGGTTCTGCAGAAAGATGAAAAGAGACAAGTCAAAAGATAGAAAGGGTGATTCATCTGAGTCGAAGTCTGAAGAGAAAAATACTACAGCTCTAGCAATCAGTGATGATGATTTGCTCTTCATTGGTGATAAAGAGTGTTTGAATGTAGCTGGTGATGACTGCAATTGGGTGATTGATTCGGGTGCTTCGTATCATCTTACTTCGCATCAAGACTATTTCTCGTCCTACACTAGTGGTGATTTTGGTAGTGTTAGAATGGGGAATGATGGGTCATCCAGGGTTGTCGGCAAAGGCACTATTTACTTGGAGAGTTCCACCGGTTGTAAGCTAATTTTGAGAAATGTTAGACACGTTCCTGATATCAGATTGAATCTCATTTCTATAGGTAGACTTGATGAAGAGGGTTACTTCAGCCACTTCAATGACGGTAAGTGGAAGCTCTGCAAGGGGAATCTTATAGCAGCCCGAGGTAAGAAGCAAGGTTCTCTTTATATGATGCAAGCGAAGGTTTGCGCGGGTGAGGTAAATGTTGCAGATGAATGTTCTAGTGAGTTATGGCATAATAGACTTGGCCATATGAGTGAGAAAGGTATGCAGATGCTCTCTAAAAAGCAATATCTCCCTGATGTCTCAGGTATGTCTCTTAGATCCTGTGTTGATTGTTTAGCTGGTAAACAACATAGGGTTGCTTTTCATTCTCGCCCCCCATCTAGGAGAAAGTTTCCTCTTGATCTTGTCCACACTGATGTATGTTCTATGGATGCTAAATCCCATAGTGGTGCTCTTTACTTTGTTTCTTTTATTGATGATTATTCTCGAAAAGTGTGGGTTACTGTGTTGAAAACCAAGGATCAGGTACTTTCTGCTTTCAAGGAGTTTCAGGCTAGAGTTGAGCGAGAAACTGGTAGAAAGCTCAAGGTCGTGAGAGCTGATAATGGTGGTGAGTACAGAGGCCCATTTGAAAGCTACTGCAAGGGTCAAGGCATCAAGCTTGAGAAAACAGTTCCAAAGACACCTCAATTGAACGGAATTGCAGAGAGGATGAACAGAACAATTGAAGAAAGAATCCGATGTATGCTCTCTCATGCAAAGTTGTCCAAGTCTTTCTAGGCAGAGGCATTGGTTACAGCTGTGTACTTGATTAACCTTTCACCTTCAAATCCTCTTGATGGTGATGTTCCTCAGAAAGTTTGGACCGGTAAAGATGTCTCCTATAAGCACTTGAGGGTATTTGGATGTCGTGCTTTTGTTCACATTCCTAGAGATGAGAGATCCAAGTTAGATAAGAAGACAAAGCAGTGTATATTTTTGGGGTACTCTGAAAATGCTCTTGGGTACAAGTTATGGGATCCAGTAGATAGGAAAGTTCTCAGAAGTAGAGATGTTGTGTTCTTTGAAGATCAGACTATTGAAGATATTGAAAAGCCAAAGCAACAAACATCCTCTCATACTCCAATCATTTTTGATCCAGTCTTACCGCAGATGACTCCTAGAGTTGAAGGGGGAGATGTGCAGGATGATGATGACAATATTGGTGATGATGGTCATGATGATCAACCTGAAGTTGAGCCTCCAGTTGTTGAACCGCAACCACAGCCTGATGATGTGAGAAGATCTACTAGAGAACCACGTCCTTCCATGAGGTATCCTACTACAAAGTTTGTGTTACTAACTGATGGGGGAGAGCCAGAAGACTTTCAGGAGGCTATGTCACATGAGAAAAGTAAGGAGTGGTATAATGCCATGCAAGATGAGATGAATTCCTTGCATGAGAATCACACTTATGATCTGGTAAAGTTGCCTAACGGCAAACGAGCACTCAAGAATAAATGGGTGTTTAAGTTGAAGCACGGAGAAGATGGTCAACCACCTAGGTTCAAGGCTAGGATTGTTGTGCGAGGCTATGAACAGAAGAAGGGGATTGATTTTGATGAAATTTTCTCTCCAGTGGTGAAGATGTCTTCAATCAGAGTTGTACTTAGTTTGGCTGCCAGCATGAATTTGGAGATTGAGCAACTTGATGTGAAGACTGCTTTCCTCCATGGTGACCTAAAGGAGGAAATTTACATGGAGCAACCTGAAGGCTTCGAGGTCAAGGGAAAGGAGAAACTTGTGTGTCGCTTAAAGAAGAGTTTGTATGGTCTTAAGCAAGCGCCTCGGCAATGGTACAAGAAATTTGAGTCATTCATGTTTGATAATGACTTCCACAAGACATATGCTGATCATTGCGTGTTTGTGAAGAATTTTGCTGAAGGTGACTTTCTCATTCTCTTGTTATATGTTGATGATATGTTGATTGTTGGTCGTGATTCCAATAAGATTGTTGACTTAAAGGCTAGTTTGAGCAAGTCCTTTGCTATGAAAGACCTTGGCCCTGCAAAACAAATTTTAGGCATGCGTATTTCTCGTGATAGGAAAAATAAGAAATTGTGGATATCACAAGAGAAATACATTGAAACGGTGCTGAAAAGGTTCAATATGAACAATGCTAAGCCTGTGTGTTCTCCACTGCCAGTGCATATGAAATTGAGTTCCAAACAATGTCCTACAACAGATGAAGATAAGAAGAAGATGAAAAATGTGCCTTATTCATCCGCTGTAGGTAGTTTGATGTATACTATGGTATGTACTAGGCCTGATATAGCTCACGCTGTTGGGGTAGTTAGCAGGTTTATGTCTAATCCTGGAAAGGAGCATTGGGCAGCAGTTAAGTGGATTCTAAGGTATCTCAGGGGTACTTCTAGAGTAAGTTTATGTTTTGGTCCTGGCGAACCTATGTTGGATGGTTACACAGATGCTGATATGTCAGGTGATATTGATTCTAGTAAGTCTACTTCTGGTTACATGATGACGTTTGCAGGGGGAGCTGTTTCTTGGCAATCTAAATTGCAAAAATGTGTTGCTCTATCGACTACTGAGTCATAGTATGTGGCAGCTGTTGAAGCTGGTAAAGAGTTAGTGTGGATGAGGGACTTCCTTGAGGAGTTGGGTTTGGAGCAAGACGATTATTTGTTACATTGTGATTGTCAGAGTGCCATTCACCTAGCTAAGAATGCTACCTATCATGGTCGAACGAAACATATACGAAGGAGGTATCATTGGATTCGAGATCAGATAGAAGAGAAAATATTTGAGCTTGTGAAGATCAGTACTCATGAAAATGGATCGGATATGCTGACGAAGATCCTTCTAAGAGACAAGTTAGAGGTGTGCCGTTTGAAAGTGGGACTTGTCATACCCCCCAAGTTGGAGTGAGGAGGAGATTTGTTGGGTTATTCCCTCCCACTTGGAGGAAGGCCCAATTAATATTTTAATTATGGGCTTAATAATAATGGGCTAACAATTATAATATTATTTGTTAATTTAAAAAAAAAAAAAATTAAAAACTATAAATACCAAGGAAAATAGGGCAGCAGTTATATAATAAGATTCAGCAATCAAAAAATTTTTTTCACGCACAAAAGAAAAAAAAACAGAAACAGGAGCGAGGAGAAAAGGTATCGCGGCGTGACATTTCGGCGATCCGATCGAAGGCCATTCGTGCTCCGTTTTTCGTCAAATTTTGACACGGTGTTCCTGCCTACCTAACCTACATATTCAACGGTTGGATTGTCGTTTTGTGCACTGTAAGTGGGTAATTTGTATTTTGCCCTAATTTTACCCTAATTGTTATTTTACCACTTTTGAGTGATGTTTTAGGGTTGTTTGGTGTTTGTATTACCTCTAGTATTGTCTAGAGAGGATTTTGGTTGTACCCGTTAATTTCATTGGTGATTAGTGGAAGAGTGTGGTACCACTTACGGTCCCGTGGTTTTTTCCCGCATTGGGTTTTCCACGTAAATATCGTGTGTGCTTTACTTTCCGCATTTTTACTTTATTGCGCTTGATTGTGGGATTATTATTATTTGTTTGATTGGATTGGTTTGGTTATTTTTGCTCATCTAACAACACAAAGGGAGAAAGTGTGTGTATTATATCGCCACTTTTCTCAACAATTTATAGATGAAATTCTATGGATTTAATCTCTATTTTAATAAAGATTAAAATTATTTATTGAGTGTTTGGTTTATGGTATTTTAATTAGATTTTTGTTGGTTTTTTCTTTTGACTTGCTATTAGGTCAAACACCAAATAAATATTCGAAAATATCTAGCTTATAGGCTAGGTTGCACTAAAACGGACACGGACACGGACACGGACACGGGTACGGGAAAACGCCAACTTAAAAATGGCGGACACGGGGACACGTAAATGGTAATATAATAAATATATCAAATTAAAGATAATTTTACAATCTTTCATTTGATATTTGTAAATAAACACTTTAAAAATATAAAACTCACATAACATTCAAATAAGTACCAAATAAACAACAGGAGTATTTAAAAATAGTCATACAAACCAAATCAAAAAAAACCAAATAAATAGGTTTATAAACAACCAAAATTAAAGATTTATAAATTCCATCAAATTCCAGTAATCAAATTCCATCACAGTAATTCCATCAAGATTTATAAACAACCACAACCAATACAATACAATACCAGTAATCAAATTCCATCACAGTCCATCACAGTAATCAAATTGAAATCAAATATCCATCACAGTAACATCTTAATTTACAATACAATACAATACGTTAATATTAGGATTCCAGTAATCAAATTCATCACAGTCCTAAATCAAATTCATCACAATACAATACAATACAATACGTTAATAGACCAATACAATACAATACGTTAATACAATACAGTCCTAAATCCATCACAGTCCTAAATCAAATTTCAGTAATCAAATTCCCTCACAGTAAAAATAAATGTTAAAACAACAGCTCAACAAGATTATAAATTTAAGATTAACACTAAGATTAAAGATTAGAACAAGATTAATATTAGGATTTAGGATAAAGATTGAAAATACCTGAAACAAAATCAAAAAAATCAATTTTTAGGGAAGCGCTGTGCAGTCGTCGAGTATTTGAGGGAGGAGCAGACCACAGCACCACTCAGTGAAGCCGTCGGTGGCGGTGGCGTGGTGGAGGAGCAACCGTAGAATTTTTAGGGTTAGAGGAGTGAGAGGGAATTGAGATTTGAGAGGGAGGGAAATGGAAAAATGGAATGCGTGAGTCCAGTAAGTGAAAGTGAGATTTGAGATGAAAGTAAGTGAGAGGTCAGAGGAGTTTATTACTTTTTTTTTCAGTTTTTTCAATTTTTTTTTTTTAAAAGACACGTGTCCCTTGCCGTGCCCCTTGACGTGTCCGTCGCGTGTCCTAGCCGTGTCCGCGTGTCCGAAAAAATATTAAAAAATTGGACGCTTCATTTGGCGTGTCGGACACGGATTTTCGCGTGCCCGTGTCCGACACGTGTCGGACACGCGACACGTCACATGCCAGGCGTGTCCGTGTTTCGTAGCTTATAGGTCAGCTGAAAAGCTGATTTTTAAGCCAACAAAAAAATTATTACGTTAAAATAAAAAAGCTATTCTAGTAAGCTTTTTTGTTGACTTTTGCTTATTAACTCATTTTTTCTCTAATAAACAGTCAATAACATATATCTAAACTTACCAAATATCTTCATAAACAACTATATTTTTTTAACTAATTTAAAAGACAACAAAAACAGGTAACATTTTTAACTTGTCAAACAAGTCAATAAAAAGCCAACAACCAATTACAAACACCCTACTCTATATCCCTATGAATTTTCATATGAAATCAATAAATGTGAATTTAGGTTGCAAATTCAAAGTTAGGGAAAAAAATGTACTTCATCAATTTCCTGACACTATAAATGACGGTGCCAAGATTTTGTAACCATCACCTATGGGTTTGAAATAAATCAAATTAATTTCACAAATTTTTATAAGAGACGGTTTCTTTGAGATTAGTTTAGTTAACCTTTAATGGACTGGGCTTCACAGACATCTCTAAAAAAGATGGTCTCTTAAGAAATCGACTGAACTAATTTACGTAATGATGAAGAACATTATAGTCTAAATTTATAAATATTGAATTTGAAATTTATAAAATTTAAGCTAATACTCTTAATGTTTATCAAACATTTAAAAAATAAATTAAAAATGTAATAATTAGTTAATTACAATAAAAGTTTGGATTACCACTGTTCTCAAACAAAAACCTTTTTAATTAAAAGATGTTAATAATATAACATCGCATTTCTCATTTTAAGACTATTTTATATTTTTTGGTTTTAGTATGAGTTGAGTTGAGTTGAATTGATTAGACACATAATGAAATCATTCACGGCACCATCCAATCATCCATGGCAAGATTTGTACCGAAATTGAATATGTAACTTAATCTGATTCAAAATATTTATATATAGTTAAGAATTAAAAATTAACACAATTCGAGATATTGTATATGAAATTTGTTTGAATACCAACTGCGCACCTCCATTCGTTGCGTGTCCAAATCGTTCATTATGGGAAAATGTGAAAAAAATAATATTATTTAACAACTTTATTTCAAAAATAAGCTTCGTGAAAACTTTATTTCAAAAATAAGCGTCCATGCATCCAAACTTAAGCTTGGTATAAGTCACTGTTATTAACAGCGAATTAAAAAAAAGAAAAAAAAAATATATATATATATATATATATATATATATATATATATATATATATATATATATATATATATATATATATATATATATATATATATATATATATATATATAATTGTTATTTCAGTTACTTCTTCATTCCAACCTACGAGATTAAAGAGTTGACTGGTCAACTCATTAAGTCGCTGTTAGTAACAGCAACTTAGGCTTTTATTTTTTTTTTTTTGTTTTTTTGATTTTTGCTGTTACACCAAGCCTAGGTTTAGATGTATGAACGCTTATTTTGGGAATAAAGTTTTCATTGAGCTTATTTTTGGAATAAAATGTTTCTATGCTCTTATTTTTTTCAAATTTTCTCATTCTGGTGGCCGTATTTGTGGTGGGCCGTGGGCGAGTGGCATGCACAAATTTTCATTCATCTCACATATTCCATTTTACATGTAATCAATAATCATCAATGGGAAATAAGTATGGGAATTTTAAATTAAAGATAATTTGATTCAGTTAATTTTAAATTTTCATTCATCTCAATCAGTTAATTTATAGATTTTTAAAAATTAAATCAGTTATTAATTATTTCTGGATAATCTCATTTATTTGCTAGTTTCTTGTTTTTCATTTCAACCCACATTTTCCTAGCTACTTTTTCAAAAAGTACATTTTATATTTTTACTTATTACATAATATAGTTTTAGCTAGTGGAATATATTTTTAGTGACATTTAATTTAAATGCACTACATTATTTCTAATGGTATATATAATGGATTTAATGATATTTATTAGACACATTAGCAACATAATAAAAAAATCATACTAAAGCTTTTTAAGAGAAAGAATCTAGTGACATTTCTCATAAATGTCATTATAAACTATAGTAACAATTATTTGTCACTAATGACCAAATAAAATGTCAGTAAAACACTTAATAGTCACTTTACAAATAACCAGAGGATGATCAACCCCTAAACAGTAAAGAAGGGCTTTGAGCCACTTTAACTCAGAAGTGATAAAAACCATTGTCCTATATTCTGCATCAGCCAAAGAACAAGACACAATACTTTGTTTCTTGTTGTTCCGGGACACATGAGAAGCCCCAAGAAAAATTAGCTAACCTGAAAGAGAACGTCGAGTCAAATGAAACCTAGACAAGTTGAATCACACCAACCAGAAAGATGCAAATCACAGCCACTACTAAGCAAAATTCCCTGACCCAGTGATCCTTTTAAGCTGGGTACAACATGAATAAGCATGTATGAACTAAGCCAATATGTGTACCCCATAAGTCAAATCAAGACGAGTGAAGGACAAAAAATGAGACGCCCCACAAGTACCTATTAAACAGGAAAACTAAGTAACTAACTACAGATGAAAATAGGGAGTTTATCCCATGATCCACTTACTCTTAAATAGTAACTACCCACTACTTTGACTCTTACTAACATAATTTAAATCAATCAAACATTCCCCTTGATTCAAAATTTCATAAAAAACAATCCTTGACTTGAACAACTAATTGAACTTGATTTACATACTACAAAATTTAACATACTTGCATCACTACTAAAACTTAAAACTTAAAATTTTAATGATACCCAACACATCACTATATTACCCCCGAACAAACCAACACAATAAGCCATTGCGATGTGACTTTAACATACATTCACCACAAAAATACAATCCATTGCGATATGACTTTAACACACATTCACCACAAAAATACCATCCATTTCCATGGATCAATACTATACCACACAAGAACTCGTAAAGAGTATTATTTCATGAACAAACACTTGACTTCATAACCACGATCATAACTTAATAAATCGTTTCTGCCTTGAACACGACTTTCACACGTGTGAAGATTGCTACTTAACCTCAATTTACTCAATACCCCTCTCTTTTTCATCATAAGACTCGGGCAAACTTTTTTTATAGGCTAATTAAAAGGAACCCATAAAACACATAAAAACATAATAACCAACACTTGACATGATTGCACATCAAACACTCATAACAATTTTAATTTTCACTCAAAATTACATGTGTTTTCTTTCCCACACAACTTTCCATTTTCTATTACTCGTACTCACTTTTTTTTTTTGAAAAACATACTGAAAACAACTGACATAACACCCAAAACACTCATTACTCAACAAAAACTGACATATCACCACACCTACAAACAATTGTTTTAATTGCTCTCACCACCTACTCTACCTCTTCTCTATTTTTTTTTTATATTTACCTCACTACTCAGGATCATAAACGCTAGCTCTTGATGCCTTGTTGAAAGAAATACATAAAAATGTGTAACACTAACTTTCTCATTATAATATTTAGAAAATAGAATATAAGTACCTATTAAATAGTAACTAACTACACATAAAAATAAGGAGTTCATCCCATGATTCCATAACTTACTCCAACTAATTAGTATTGACTCTTAAATAGTAACTACCCACTTAACCACTAGTTTGACTCTTACTAAAATAATTTGAATCAATCCAACATGCTTCCACTATGGTCTATGATAAATTTGATAAGATCAAAATTTATAAAATATATTTAAAAACTTTGAAATTATTGGGACTTACTTGAAACACTTTTTAATTTGTGGTAAAATACAACTTTTGTATTAGAAATAATTTACTTTTTTTAAGTATTTTATTTATTTGCATATAATCATTTTTAAAAATTATATATGAAAAATCAATGGCAGAGATTTTACAGTGTAAAAAATTAATAGTTGAGATTTTTTGTTTGTTGTGGTAATTGGCTTATAAGTACCCCATTAAAGATTATTTTTAAGAAAAATATTTTTGCATATTTGTAAAAAAATCATTAAATAAATTATTAAATACATTTATAGTCAAATAGAATTAGTGTAAGGGATATCATATATCAGATCAATATTTAAAATAATACACCTTCTGTTCTTTAATGTTCTTATCGTTTGGAATATTCTACCTTAAGGAGAGACAAATTTGATTAATATTTTTGACGATATATTTAAAAGATAAAATATATCTATGTAAGATCTCGTTAGTTCGTTTTAATATACTTTTTTATCATGTATTTTTTATAATTTTTTATTATGCGTATTTATTGATTTTGAGACTCAAATTTATCTTTGAAAACTATAAAAAATAAAGGAGAAAAAAAAGGAGTATAATTATTTGATATTTTATGTCAACCACACGTACTAATGTTGCAGGCATTAGTTGATTTTTGACAGCATCCAAGACGTGTAACACGAATTAGGAATTGTAACTTCCAACTTAATTGGTACTATTAATTTGGCAATGCATGGCAAAACATTCATTAACGTTCAAATTCAGAAAACAAAATCAAAAAAAGACATTTTAGAGTTGAAATTTCAATGAGAATTATAATGCATGTATTATTTTTATGAAAGACCGTCTCTTAATAAGACGATTTTAAAATAAAGAATTCATATATTGATAATTATGTTAGTTGGTTTATTTAACCCATGTATGACGTGCGTTTCATAGTAATATCGCTTTACACAAGAATTTGTATTAATGTTTATATATAGTTGATGGGTCGAATTAGAAACCAGACGTTTAGAGAGAAACTAGGGGTTGCCCCTATTTCTGCAAAGATGCGCGAAGATAGATTGAGATGGTTTGGACATATGAAGAGAAAGACTTTTGAAGCCACTGTGAGGAAGATAGAAAGCATCACAGTAGAGGGTAAGAAAAGCCGAGAAAGACCTCGGAGAACTTGACATGAGCAAATAAAAGTTTACACCTATCTAAAGACCTTGCCAGGGTTAGGAGTAGTTTGAGGCGTCTTATCCGTGTTTTAGACTACTGATTCTCTTTTGCTTACCAATTGGTGCTCTTGTTCGCTTATCTTTATTTTATGTTTTTTTATGTTTTAGGTTCACGCTTGTGTGATAAGATGCAAGCTCGCGAAGTTAGTTTCAACTTCACTTATTCCTATACGTTGCGGAAACTTCTCTTGATCTTTCTGGAGTTGAGGGACTCTTTGGTAGCGCTCTCCTTTATAAGTATGAGTTGCCGCCTTCATTCCCTACCCACACCTTGCTCATAATTTTTCTATGGACGGGATACATTGGGTATGATGATCGATGATGATATAGTTAATTTAAACATTTTTCATAATTTTCAAGTATACCTCAAATCTTAATATTAATAAATATACTGAATAAAATTCAGAATATTTCATAAACAAAAATCATGTTTTTAGCAACCAAAAAAAAAGAAAAAGAATTAAGAACAAGGTCAGCGCGCTAATTTCTTTCTCTTTTCACTTATAAAGGCGTAATTTGATCATTAGCAGAAGCTTAATTTAGTTTAAGATTGTTATTATTATTTTAGTTTATTGGGGGTGGCCGTGTGGGGTTGCTACTTGCCATTCCCTCAGCTATTCCATGTAGGGCCGGAAAAAAAAAACTTTTATCTCAATTTAATTTAATGATTTTTTCAGTCTCTCCTATTATCATATTTACTCTATTTTTATTTTAGATCATCACTTACCCTTTGTCTCTAATTTTCCTATATCATCATCATCATTCTCAATGTATCTCGCTCATAGAAACTATGATTAGAGTCTGAGAAATTTTCATAACTTTTAATGTGCATTTTATTCTTAATCCATGTATTAGAACATAGTCAAAATGTAATCTTGTTTGATTCGTCTCAACATAAGATTTATTAATATCTACTTTTTATAATTTTTACTTATACACAATCATCACTTATTGAATTAGTACATCGATAAACATAAAAAAGCAAATGACACATTTGAAATGAAATAGAGGGAGTATATATATATATAGTTGAAGAAATAACCCAGTCACTTTAATGGTATTAAATTTGATGTTGTTGCAGTAATTGATTATAGTTGGCATCATCTATGGTGTGTTTCACGAATTAGGATATGACTCGTGAATTGACCAATTTGTATCCGAAGCATCCATATATGCTTTATTCTAGAAAGAAATAGCCAGCCACAAGAATAGATGGTCTTATAAATTTCACAAAAATTCATACTACACAATCATCTACTTAATTAAAAGTTTTGTTGAATTGATTTTTATAGATTGATTATTGAATCTCATTCACCACAAAATTTAAAGTGAACTATTTATAATATGTTGAGATGTACGATATTCGACATATGGTTTTGGGATGATATTTCTTTTACGGAATATGTGTATTTTGTGTTTTCTCGATAATATGTTGATATTTACAATCCCACTAAAAAATTCTCTTATCACACTCAAAAAACAAATTTACAACATAAAAATTTTGTAGCAAAAACCAAGAAGTTCAATCTGCAAAAAATTAATCGAGGTAATTATTTTTTTCGAATCGTATTATTTCAATTAAAAAAAAAATAGTGGAAGTCGCACAAAAAACCGCAATCCGGCCTTGGGTGAGTCGCAGAAAAAACCGCAATTGAACCTTGTCCAGCCGCGGTTTTTTTCTGCGACTCACCCAAGGCCGGCTCGCGGTTTTTTGTGCGATCGGTTTTAATATTTTTTTTCGTTTTTTTATGAATAATTAATATTTATTTTATTTATATTATTATTGTTATTATTATTATTATTATTATTATTATTATTATTATTATTATTATTATTATTATTATTATTATTATTATTATTATTATTATTATTATTGTGATTGTTATTACCATTATTCTTAAATTTTTATTTCTTATAATTATTAATTTATTATTTAAATATATTTATTATAATAATAATAATAATAATAATAATAATAATAATAATAATAATTATTATTATTATTATTATTATTATTATTATTATTATTATTATTATTATTATTATTATTAATATTATTATTATTATTATTATTATTATTATTATTATTATTATTATTATTATTAAGTTTTTTATATTCTTTTGAATATTCTTTTTATTATTATTGTTGGTGATGTTGTTTTGTTGTTAATGTTAGTAAATTTTCCTTTCATTTTATTATTAAATATTGTTTTTGTTATTAGTGTTATGATTATTATTATTGTTTGTGTTATTATTGTTATGATTATTATTAATGTTATTATTTTTGTTAATATTGTTATTATTATTATTATTATTATTATTATTATTATTATTATTATTATTATTATTGTCAATTTAGAAAATTAATTACAATAATAATAATAATAATAATAATAATAATAATAATAATAATAATAAATATGTTGTAACATTATACTTGTTGATAATCATTAGTTAAATATTGTTGTTGGTAATTAATTATTTTTTTTTTGTTCATGTGCTTAATTAACGTAACGTTTGATTATGTTCATTTAGTATTTAATATTTAATTAAATTATCAAAAATTGTAGTAAATGGCTGATAATCAAGGAAAAGAAAATGGTTTTTTTAGACACTTGTTGAGCGGTAATAGCTCTAGGCCTACTCTGCTCAAAGGGGATCCTCATAAGAGGGGGGTAATGGATTCTGCTAGGAGGGCTAGGCAGGAAGAGGCTGTCAGACACAGTGTGGCCCAACGGTCGAGTGCGCTGAACATAGTGCGTACTCGTATTGATGATGAGTACGTAGGCGACGTTGTTCGCCCAACGGAGTGGACTGTTGTTCGGGGGTCGGACGGGAGATTCGCACGTGGCGGCCCTAGTTCTTCAGGCGCATCTGAGTGCGCCGGAAGTATTCTCGTCGATAATGAGTCGCCACGGGGGAGAAGGGGCTCACAGTCCGCTGGCACGGACTGGTTAGTCACATCGCCCTATCCCGGGGGGCCCACAGATACGCGCCTGATACCTAGCTATGAGGGCACATAGCTAAACTTATTTTTGATGGCTCCGAGCGTACACCTTCGGTTCTGGAATGCCATAGTAGGAAGAGGCCGTTGGACGCCATCATCGGACTGAGGGATATGAGCGATGCGCTGTACGATGTTCTACCTGCTACTCCCCTCGGCCGTCTGCCGTATATTATGCACCAGCACATCGACTGTGCTTTGATATCGGC
Organism: Amaranthus tricolor; assembly: GCF_026212465.1. Taxonomy (NCBI): domain Eukaryota; kingdom Viridiplantae; phylum Streptophyta; class Magnoliopsida; order Caryophyllales; family Amaranthaceae; genus Amaranthus; species Amaranthus tricolor. Next base: position 10,728,763 of record NC_080063.1, on the reverse strand, counting down.
CTTCGTGGAGAGGTGGCAGCCGGATACGAACACCTTCCACATGCCATGGAGGAGATGACAATTATGTTGCACGACGTGCAACGCATATTGGGCATGTCTATTGAAGGTTCTCTACCAGCCGAGCCTTCTTAGGTGGAGTGGCAGGTATCACCAATCTGTTCAAGGAGCCCATGTCTGAGCTACGGCGGAAAGGTGCATTCACCAGCGGCTGCGTCAACGTTGCTGAACTGATGCAGCTGTGTCATAGGTCCCAGGCCATGGATACCCAGTCGACAGCCTACTACATGGCTATTGTCGGCTCCACCCTGCTGGCGGATATGACCAGAACTGACATGCGACCTCACCCGATACTTGCCGTGAACATTGATCAAGATGAGATCGCCTGGGGTGCGGTGGCCTTGGCCTACTTGTATCGGCAGTTGGGAATGGCATCTAGGGCTGGTTGCAAGACCATTGCGGGTTGCCTCACATTGCTCCAGACATGGATCTATGAGTACTTTTCCGCTTTCCGCCCTCATCCTCGCCGAGCAGACGTGCCTAATAAGACTAGGGCGGAGATGTCATCCACGAAGAAACCATGTCGTGATGTGAACAGGCTGAGGGACTGTCGTAGCATACTTGACTCCATGACGGAAACTCAGGTATTGTACATCACATCACACTTTCTTATGCATATTATTTTAATTTAAGATTATTTTTATATGTTATCTTGTCTTTGTGTGCAGGTGGAATGGACTTCGTACATGACTGCTCCAAGGGCATTGCTGAATGAGCACCCACGCACCAGCTTCATCGGGGGTATCACTTACTTTGATATGGTCGAGGTGTATTTGCCGGAGCAGACAGTGCGACAGGTCGGCTTGTGCAGGCTATTCTCCCCCCCCCCCCCCCTCCTATGAGACCAGCCAAGGCTGTGCGACCGGCACACGGTACCTACTCCGTGACCTTTGCTTCCCCGCCTGTGTACTTGAAGGCATGGAGTAGGTTCTCCTATAGTTGCCGCCTTGGTGAGCTGGCACTTCATCGGGCATCTATTCCATCAGAGGCTGAACCTAGTTACATTGACTAGTTCAGAGTGTTCTCGCACCCGTACGTAGTCCCCGGCGAAGGACCGAGTGTCGGTTTTGGTCCATCTGAAAGCAAAGCTGAATACATTAGTTTTCTAAATTAATTTGTTTTCTCTTATGTCTTTGTGTTATTTGAATGTTGTTTTATATCTTATTCACACCTTTTTTTTTTCAGTTTCTCAATGAATGGCCGAGTCGATTCGCTCCATTGGCGAGACTGCCTCCTGTTGCTGAAATGAACCCCCAGGAAAGACATGCTTTAGATGTATACCTTAATGATTGTAAAGATTTATTTTCTGAATGGCAATCGTTAAGGGGCACGACCCTTCATAGTCTGTACTTAAACTAATTTTACATTAATGCTTTTAGTGATTTACATTAAATTTTATTCATGTTTGCATCAATGCTTTTATAAATTTACATCGTTACTATACACAATGAATTTCATCTACAATTTCTATAGTAATCACGTACACATTAGTATAACCATGAACTATCTACATATTGAATAATGATTTGCATTTTCTATAATAAAACTGAATAATGATCTATACATCACGTTACACAATGGACTATCTAAATTTACAGCATCTGCAGTGGTGTTATTACATTGTGGTGGTCGTGGCCCGCATAGTTTATTCCAGAGCATAATTGTAACACCCCGATATTTTTTTTTCCGATATATTAAATGATTTGCTAGTAATATTATTATTATTATTCTTTTTAGAAGAATATATTTCTTTTTATTATTTATTTGGTTAGTAGGTTAGATCATGAGACTTCAACTTTTAAAGCAATTAAAACCATTTTAAGTCCAAACCTTTTTCCTAACCTATCTTAAAAAAAAAAGGAATAAAAGTGGGAATTTGAATCATTTTGGCCGGCCATATGTAGTATCTTGGGGGGATTTGTAACTTCTTAGGATATTGAAAGATTAAGGAGTTATTGCCTTCCATAAGTATTGCCTTAATTTTACTTAATTTCTTTATTTCCTTAATCTCCTAATTTCCTTACATCTTTTCATTTCAAACCATTTGCAAGTAAGAAAACACTCCCAAAACCCTCTAATCCTCACGCCTAATCCTCCATTGGTTCATCAATTTTGGTGCTTTGTTCTTGAGCAATTGTGAGTAATTCTTAATTTGGTTTTTATTTTTAAGTTTTAATTTAAATTTCTATGATTTTTATGTGTGTTATTTTATGGTTTATGATTTGTTCATGATTTAAAATTCATGTGTGAAAGTATGATGTATTTTTCTATCTAAATTAATGTATGGTTTTTTTAGGGTTTTAGATATGTTACATGTGTGTGAAGAATTTGTTTGATGGATGATTGAAATATATATATATATATATATATATATATATATATATATATATATATATATATATATATATATATATATATATATATATATATATATATATATATATATATATATATATATATATATATATATATATATATATATATATAGAAAAATGTATGTGGTGTTAGAAATTTATTTATTTTTGATTAATAGAAGGAATTTATAATGTTGGTAAAAAAAAAAATATATATATACATGTATATATGTGATGTGTATGTGTGAAAACATTTGTGTAAAAAGAATTATATTGAAAAAAAATATATATATAATAATAATTCATTAAAATTTATTTTTATTTAAATTTTTTTGTTTAGATTTAATAGGACATAAAGCATTGATATTTATATTTTTGTGATAAAAAAATGATGGAATGACAAAATCCCGTAGGTTTTGAAAATGGTGAAAAAAATGTGTTTTTGGAACATTTTTGGCTTTTAAATTAAGTTAAAAATACTTATACTATGTTATAAATTATGAAATTGGTACCCGGGGGTTTTGACGCCTTCCGGACGCAACGGTGAAGTCGAATTTTCAGTTTGACAGTTTTAAGTTGAGTTTCTGGACAGATTGTATAGGCTGTCCTGTTTTGTGTATTTACCATGTTATAGTATGTGATGGATGTTCATGTTGTGTGTAGAATTCTAGGTATGGATGTGATTGTATATGTGTGTTATGGATGATTTGAGGAAAATGCGTATGTGTGCTTATTTCCCGAATACGATTGAACTTTGTAGGAAGTCGATTCGTGACCGGGAATTGATTAAGACGCTTGTGAGTTGGTTATCTTGCTTAAGGTATGTACACGCAGCGAAGTTCGCATTAGTCCGATGTATCATATAATAATGGTATACAAAAGTAAAGTATGTATATATAGTACGAATAATGTTATCTTTCGAATAAATAATTTTTATACATTGTTTTGATAAGTAGAGGTAGTATGACCTCACTGACCTTAAAATGGACGTAGTATGAAGTCAATTGGTGGAAATGAATTACTCGCGGTATATGGGGGCATTATGAGCCACCGCGGGGGTATGCATACTTAACCATAGGCACCGAAGTAAGGCGAGTGTCTATGGTAGAGACTTGCTTAGGGGTTAGCTCCCCCTAATGTATTGTCTCACTTATGGAGCTTGGAGTGTACCGGCAGTATGGCTGGATAGTACAGCAGTATGGCTGACTAACCTTTACATAAAAATAATTATTCTTAATAAGCATGATCAAAGCGTAAGGTTCTTTGAATTGTCAGCTAATAAATTAAAATTTTCTCTTGTGTTATTATTTATTTGGTATGTGACGTTTGCTGACGTGTACTTTTGGTCTTAACGACCCTGCGTTGATGTTGTTTCCTATCTGGGCAATGACTAGCAGTAAGTTAAGTTGCAGGTCTGGGGAGTGAGGATTGACCCTTGAAGAAATAAATCATTAGAATTTCTAGTTAAGTTTGAAGAACATTTGGTTTTTATGAGGCGATTTTCGTTCTCAAGTTGTATTAAGTAGATTTAACTTTTCGTTCTTATCCGCTGCTAAGAATTTCTTATTATCTAGTAGTTCTTAATAACGCTAATAGAACTCGATCCGCACGTTTTCCTTAACTTCAAAAACCGTTTTAAAATGTTTCTAACATCCCGGTTTGACTCGGATTATAGTTGTCTTATTTTTAAAAAGGTCATCTTCTCTTTCCGTACGACCCGAGTTATTCTGAGATGTTACAATAATCCTACTAGTAAAATGTGTTTCTATATGTCAATTGTCAACTGCGTCTCTCCAACGTTGATGGACTGGCGGCAGTGGGGATGAATCGTCGTTCATTAATAGTTGAACAAAATGATTTCCATTCACCGAACATATATGTATAACTTTATTTACACTATGCACGCCTGGTGCTTTCCTTAACGGAATAACCAAAAAGTTGTACATCGTGTTACCGTCATTAGAACCATAATAAGCAATGCCAATGTTAAGAAACATTGCTGCAGAGTACAATGCCATCGGTGCATCCATCCAGTGAATAAAAGGAGTAGGTCCATTGCCGTGTGAACCTATTCTGAATATAGCATCATCTAACAACTCCTGGGAAAGATACAAACTTAGGTATTAGTCTCTGTTCATTTGCATTTCCATACACATAGCACGTCTTAAAAGAGGCCATGCCTCCTCGCCTCCCAACACTGTGGCGGCAATAGCTCTAAATCCATAGTTACCATCACCTAACACATCAATCCAATCAAACAAGTAAGATGAAAGAATGAATGGGATGTGATTAGGCAATGGAAACTGTGAAAAATCTTGACCACCTGGGTCATCTACAATTATTGAAAATAAGGTTAATAAGACTAAGCTGTAACAAACTAATTTAAATAACGCAAAGGAAAGTCATATACCGGATAAGTTGAAAGTAAACTTTATTCCAACTGAAGATTGCGTTTCTCGACCACTAGATCTCCCACTAGATCTCCCATGAGATGAAGATCTAAACCCTCGACCACGAGAAGATGATCTGCTATATTCAAATGCACTTTTATTTCTTCTCATGGTTTTGCTTGTGCTTGGTCTTCCCTTTCTAGGTGGACTTGCGTAAGGCTCAGGTATTTCGGCTCCATCAGGGTGTAGTTCATACTCAAGAACCTGAGACATTCGGCGTACAACTGCGGGATCGGATTTTAGAACTTCATCGACCAGAGACTGAAAGTACTCTTTGTCATCGGCGTTCGCATATCGTACTCCTTCGTTGGTTTCATCTCCTACCTCTGTGTACCTCAAAGTACTCCAGAATTGATGAATGTCATCCACATACAAAGCACCGTGTGAACCGATAGACATATATAAATAACAAGCACACGACAATCCATGGGTGTGTTGAAGTACACAACCGCATTTGTTAAATAAAAAATCACCCAATTCTAACATACGGTTATGCTCAAGCTGCAGCTGCTCCAAGGCGTATATAGATACGTGGCGATATAAAGGTCTAAAGAAATGTTGTCGCATCGACCTTGCTACAAAATTCATGGATTCTTGTAGCGCTTGTCGGATCCTGGCTTGCTGATTTGTAATCTGTGCTTGTGCCCTTTTAAACAGGGTATCAAATGAGCTATTACCGCTACCAAGGTAATACTTGAAAGACGAGTGTTGGCTTTCAACCCTGCTAGTAGTCTGGTTACCCATGTGCAAACAATCATTCGTCCATGCACGCACAAATTTCTCTCTAAGTGGAATCCATGTTCCAGCCAAATACCGAACGACCTTTATGTTCCTAACCGACCACGTATTCACGATCGCTTACCATCTCTCTTCAAATTCGCCGATTTTAGAACTTTTAACCAAGGGGTTCCATCTACCTTTCCTGAATACTTGCCCTTGTTGATTTTTTTTCCCGCCACACAACTTGTCCACCATGTTCTCAACGTCGTTTGCGATATGCCTAATGCATAACAAATGCTGCACATCTACATTAAACACAACATTGAACGTAATTAAGACATATTCAATAGATAAAACAACAATAATTAATCAACAAAACCTTTTTACCTGGGAAGACGTCACGAATAGCTACAGATAAACCTTCATCTCGATCGGTTACAATGATGCTAGGAGTCTGAGCTGTGCCGATAATATCTCTTAATCCCTGCAACACCCACGAATACGACACAACCGCCTCATATCGCATCAAACAGAACGCAACCAAGAAGTTGTGATTGGTTGGCGTTATTCCGATCACTTCACACAGTGGCCACTTTTGTTTGTTTGTTTTGTACGTTGTATCTATCAACACAACATATGGCCACGTAGATATCATTTGGATAGAGGTAGGATTTGCAACTAATAATCTGCTCAATTCCCCTTCGCTATACAAGTCTGTCCAAACCACGTAATTAAGTTCTGTGGCCATATAAAGACAGTGTTGAAGGGGAGTCCTACCCTCCATCTCTTCTCTCCTTATTGATTGCCTAATATTATGTATCTGATTCATACTAATAAAAACACCAGGAAAATTTTCTCTAATAGAAGTCATAATAAAGGCCAGGTGCATTCCGGTTGCACTAAGCTGTCGTATATGCTCCCGAATATCTACATTGATCCTATTTGCCCTTACATGATCATCTCTGTACACTAATAACGGGTGGTTATGTCTTCCTTTTTCACCAGGACACACCCTTACCGTCCAAGGTCTTTCTTCTGGTTTACGACTACTTGCTACAATTAAAAATTTACACCCGCAACTTCTACTTTTAGAACCAGGTCGGGCAGCATTATCTAGATTATGTAAATCACCCCTAATATTACCATAGCGGTGACACCATAAGTACACACTAACTCTAGAACGTCCTTCTTTTTTTTTTTTTTTTATAAGAAGCACGTGTAAATTGAAAACCAATTGTTATTGCTATCGCATCGGCCCAACTATGTAATTCATCTAAGGAAACAAATTCCCTATTCATAACAAAGCTACCCGAGTAATCTACGTTGTCTCCCAAGTTTTCAAACTCCTGCAAATTTAAAATATGAAACAAACCATACATTAGGTCATTAACACATTATACATACAAACAAAAATAATAAAAACATTAATAATAAAAACATTCAATAATAAATAAAAAGTATAAATTACTTTAATGATTTACTTAAATAATTAATATTAAAAATAAAAATAATAAAAATAACAAAAATTAATAATAATAATAATAATAATAATAATAATAATAATAATAACACTAATAATAATAATAATAATAATAATAATAATAATAATAATAATAATAATAAGAAGAAGAAGAAGAAGAAGAAGAAGAAGAAGAAGAAGAAGAAGAAGAAGAAGAAGAAGAATAAAAAAATACAAATAATAATAATAATAATAATAATAATAATAATAATAATAATAATAATAAATACAAAAATAATAATGTAAATAAAAAAATAAACAAAATAAATAAATAAAATCGCAAAAAAATAAGCGACTGAAATATGATTGAGTCGCATAAAAATAGGCGACTGGACCGTGATTCAGTCGCACAAGACCGGGCGACTGAAAACGTATTACGAATGAGGAAAGTTTAAAACATGGACGAGTATTTTGGCATCACTCATGGTTTGTATATATATGATGTATCACGTACACAGGATAAAGTTTGAAATATTGATGTGTATGGATATAATTTGACAATATTTATATTCATCAATTATATTCAATGCGTGTATGTCCAAAACATAAATATTTTTTTAAATTCAATGATTCTAATTTACAATAGGATCATCTAGTGTTATAAAAAAACAAAAATTTAAAATAATTTTATTTTTCATGTAAAATGCACAATATAATAATATCTAGAACAATGAAAATTAATAATTTTATAATTTTATTTTGACTAGCTAGTTTTTTGTGACATTTAAATTTGTGTAATTATTTAGTTTATAATTTGAGAGTATGTTAGAGAATCTCTATAGACTAGAGATAAAGTAATCCAAGAAACTCAAACCTTAATCAACAAAGGTTAAAGAAAATGTTCTTAACCATTAAGTAAATCCATAATTATTCATGCCGCCATATTTCTCAAACATAATTTGGAGTTTTAATTTTAGACAATATATATTTGTTAAGATAGTCACTTGATATATGATATTAGAATAAATATTATTGAACAATAAGATATTTAATAAAATTAATAATAATAATAATAATAATAATAATAATAATAATAATAATAATAATAATAATAATAATAATAATAATAAATAAAAAAATAATAATGTAAATTAAAAAAAAAAAAGAATCGCACCAGTTTTGTGCGACTGAACCTTGGTTCAGTCGCCCAGTTTGGTGCGATTCTTTTTTTTTAAATATTTCCAACGATTCAAATCGAAAAATTTACGTACCGGATCCGATTTATAATCGCTTTCGTTAGCCATAGTTAATCGATTACAAGTAACAACTTGTTTAAAATCGAACAACGTTTTTAGAGAGTTTTTAGAGAGATAGTACTGTGTTTGAATTCGTACTTCATACAAGAACGCGTCTGAGAATTCGATATATATAGACAAATCTTCGGGATTAAAGTGTTAATAGTTTTATTAAATGTAATTTACATTTGTTAATTAAGTTTTAAGTCCAGTGGCAATTTTGTAATTTTTTTAACTTCAGGGGCAAATTCGTCATTTCAAGAGAGTGACGATAAAATGAAAAGGGATGGCGAAATTTACTAACTCCCTTTCTTTATTAATTAGTTTCTATAGATCTTGGGCTATATATATGCTTCCTATATTTAGAGCTGATATCATTCTCAGCATCACAGCACAAGAACTATAACTTTGTAACAGCTGATATCATTCCAAATAAACTTCATCAGCTATTCAAACAACCTTATTAAATCAACAAAATGGCTGGAACGATTGCGAAGGTAATTAAGTATTATTTTTAAATAATTTATTAATTTGCAAGTGATGTTATATATATTGTACTACTAGATAAAAGTACTTCACTAGTTCCTTCACAGTTTATCATGATTCATTAATTCTTGATTAAAGTCGTTTTAATTTGAGATGATCTTAATTAAATCAGTTTAAACTCTTTAAAAATTTGTTTTCTGTGCAAGTGTAAATTTAAATTTACTGTATTTTTTATTTTTGCTAATAGACTGCTTGTATGGGCTTGATTCACGATAAGACTTTCTCATATAAGACTTATTGTGTTACCAGTCATTTGGTTCCATTACTAATAGAAAAAGTAATGTGCCTTTGTTTTTAAAGCAACAAGCAGGCGTGGATGTTGAGACGTACGGGCCTTTTGGCAATCAAAGTGGTGTAAAATGGTCGTTGGTGCTTGACCCCAATGAATATATAACCCAAATAATCCTAAAAACTGGCGCTTTGGTTGATTCAATTGTGTTTGCCACTACAAAGCCCACAGCTTTTGGTCCTGTCACAAATCGGCGCAAGTTTGGCGGTGATGGTGGCCCTAACGAATTTAAGGTCGTACTCTTTCTCAACCTTTAGATTTTCCTTATTTATGGTTCGCATTGTCTGAAATTTGTCGAGATATTAGTTTAATCAAAAATTTAAATTAATCGTTTATAAATGAATTTTTTAGACCATAATGTAAATTAAACTAGTCATACTTTAGTTATTATTTCATAAAAGTGAGAATACGTATATTAAACATAAGTAAAAGCGAAAAACTTTTTAGTTTCAACAACTAGAGAAAATAATTTATAAAATAAATTTATTATTTTATTATAGATAGAACTGAAAGATGGGGAGTACATTACACGGATAAGTGGAGCAATTGGGACATGGAATTCGAATCGTGAAGTGGCTAAGCTCAAGATATATACTAATTTGCAGCCCGATGGGTACGGCCCTTATGGAGGTACACAAGCCACGAAGGATCTTTCTGAGTTTTCATCAACAATTCCATCCGGTGGTCGTGTTCTTGGCTTTTTTGGAACTTTAAATAATTACCTACAATCAATTGGAGTCTACGGAAATAAGGTTATTTGTTTCTCATTATATTATTAAAAGGATAATCGATTTACAAGTTTTAATTTTATCAAGCAATAAAATACTTTATTTAACAAATAAATGAATTAAAATTTAAATATTATGAATATTTCAAGATTTAATTTAAAAAAATTGAAATGTCAAAGAACTACACATATATAATTCCACATCAAATAAAAAGAAAGAGTATAACAAACATATAATTCAGTGGATTACTTAATTCACTTCACATGAAAACTCATCAAGATTTATATGATACAAAGTTTTCTTTGATATATCTATATGAGTGAGCCCAATTATATATATATATATATTGAGGTCAGTTGACGTAATTTAAATTTAAAATAAAATCAAATAGTATATGTAAATATGTACCTAGATGAGTTGGTTAGTGTATTATCTTCCACATAAATAATCGGAATTTAAAACTTATTAAGTGCATTTTAATTAAATTTACTTTTTAACATTATTTTTTTGGATGAGCCACTGTTTGAGCATGGTACTAACTAAACAGTTAAAACGGTTGCACAAATTAAACAGAAAATTGTGCAGTATGGACCGTATGGAAATCAATTGAAAGGTCAACAGTTCTCCACTAAGATCGATGGGAATGAAGTTATAAAAGAAGTGATTATAAGGCATGGAAAATGCATCAATGCAATTGGGTTGGTTTCCGCAAGTGCTTTGTCTGCCTTTGGTGGCACCTTAATCAATAATGAATCTAAGGTTGGATACTTACTCTACATTTTATTATTCACTTATAGTCACACAAACATATAAGTATATACTCTTCCTTCTAAAATACTTTCAACACTTGTTTTTTACGGAGCCTAATTTTTAATATCTCTAATTATGTATGATAAAAAATTATTAAAAAAATTGATATTAATAATCTTTTGCATTGAGACGAATCAAATAAAATCGCACTTGACTATGTTTTAACTTTTAAATTAAAACATAATCATAAATTAGGATGATAAATGAATAGTGCATTATTTTGTAATATTGCAATTAATTTGTAATGCTACTTTAATCGTCTCTCACTTAGCATAATTATCCATTTTAAGTTTGTCCCTCTTATTTAGCATCATTTATATTTTTAAACAATGATTCACCACTTTTTTTTAATGTATTCATATATTCTAACTCTTTTTTAATTTCATTTATATATATATCATCTCTTTCTTTATTTATTACCAAATATTTACCTTTTCCTTAAAATGAATCAATTTTTCTTTACGATTATCCTAGAGGGACAAAAGTAGAGTTGTTCAAATGTGACCCGACCCGAAAATCCGGACCTAAATCGAAAGTTAACCGACCCGAAAATATTTTTCTTTTTTAGGTTTATCGAACCGACATTATCCGAACCGAAGTTGCGCCCGAACCGATTTACGACTGAAATCGTAAAATCGAACCCGAACTGCGATCGATTTTTATAATCGACATATAACCGTTAACCGAGATTACCCGAACCTAATAGTGACCGACCCGAGTCATACCCGACCCGAATCATGCTCAAAACCGAACTTGATCCGGCTAAAATAGACTTAACCCGAACGAACTTTTAATCAAAATGTTATAAACCTGAACCAATTTTTAACATAGAGGTATGATCGACTCATATTCAATCATCTTATTAGTTAATCTAATAAAGTAATAGAAATTTTAATAAATTAAATTTTATACATACATGGTTTCATATATTAGAGTTAATAATCAATGGTCAATGTTTATTTAACTATTTTTAATCAATTTAGATAAAAATGATAAAACTTTAATTTTAACTTACAGTCAAACAAGTAAAAGTAATATAGTAATAATCACTAACTGATTTGCATTTTAACTATTTTGCCTTAACTTAGGGGAATCTTATTATCAATTAAAAAATGTCTAACAACTTAATCTGATATTGACTCGATCTATAGTAATTATTAATTTGTAGCCGAAATCTACTGGAAAATAATACCTGAACCCGATCTGTACCCGGTAAAACCGAACCAATTATTAACCGATGACAGTCCGAGACCGATAGTCTACTCAACACGAACTTTAACCGAAACCGAACCGATGGTAACTCGATAGCTCAAATAACTGATCTTCAACCGAACCGTGACTAACCAACCTGACCCGAGTGTGACCCGCCATAACACGCATCCGAAAAATAACCGATCCGAAATACAACTGAACCGAATGACACCTATCCGAAACCGACTCGATCACCCGAATGAACACCTCTAGACAAAAGCGTATATACATATTTTGTCAAAAATGATTTTTTGGGACAATAAAAATCAATTTTATACTACACCAAGCAATAGTGACACTATATATAGTTAGTCAATTTTTGTAATTGATTGCTTTAAAATAGTAAATAATAACTTTAACTAACTAAATGTAAATAAGTCAGTTTAATTAATAAAGATAGTTTCACTATCTAATCATTAGCTATATTTCCACCATGTAACACATCTTTGTGTTTTGGCTTATGTTAATGTTATCAAGATTATGCTAAAGTCTGAAGAATACATAACAAAAATAAGTGGAACTTCTGGAGAATATGAATTCGCCAATAATGAACGTGTGATCTCCACATTGAAGATACATACAAATCTTCGTCAGGATGGTTATGGACCATTTGGAACCGGGGAGGATACCAAAAATTGTAATGTGTTTTCATTTCCTGACGAATTTAATGGACGCATTGTTGGATTCTTTGGACATGCTGATGACTACCTTTATTCTCTTGGAATCTATGCTCAATAGGTAACCTCAATGCTTATTAACTTCAAAATTAGTTTAAGGCCCATAGCAAAAGGATAAAAAGGTCCTTAAAAACTTAAGGCGAAGTAAATTATATAATACTCTTTTTGTTTTGTATTGTTGAAATTTTATCTATTTTATATAAAATATCCGAATAACTCATATTGCATAGCAAATAACATAAATTATAAGTAATTTTGGGCCCTAAAAAATTGGGCCCCTGGCGAAAGCCCACGGCTATGCTTGGTAATTGATATATACTTCCTACATTCAGCTAAATTACGGTTATTGACAAGTTTATCGTTCAAGCATATTTTATATAGTATGGTTAATATTTAAGAAAAAACATAATCAAGTTACATCTTATTTGAATCGTTCAGTCGCATATTTTTATTATATTAATTATTTTGAAATTTTAGTTATGCATAATTAGTATATATTGAATCCAATTCAATTTTTGTGCTATATGGAACAGAATGATCTTAAGTTTAGGCAGTGCTTGGATGTTATGGCTCCCACCAGCAAAATGGCCGATTCACGATCTTTCTATTTATGTCTGCATTTAATTAAAGAGTTTTAAGTGTATTTGTTATTTTCTTTGATTCTAATATTTCCTTCAATAAGCCATCCACATGTACTATCAATTTGGGTTGCCCTTTGAATTAAATATGATTTGTTGTAATCTTAATCAGTTATTATTACTTTTTTACTAATTTCCTTTCAATAATACCTACTTTTGATTAATCATAAATAATACTAATTTAGAGATTTTTTTTCTAGAATAATAGTACTTTATTAGCTAATTTACTAATTTTTTTGTTATATAATCTCTTATACTTTAATTTTTAACATGTTAAGGATATTTTAGGAAAACACCCCTTTAAATTGGTATTAGTCATGATTAATCAAAAATTACTATTATTACAGAGAAATAAATTACATTATTTCTGATAATTTTTTCTAAAGGAAACCAGCAAAAGGATTTTTTTTGAAAGATAAAACTCTTAACTTTAACGTACAACAAACAAGGTAACTCTAGTAAAGCCAACCACTATTTTCAAACTAAAACTATTTAACAAATATTCTAACCAAAAAAATTTAAAAGCATTCAAAAATAATCTTTATATTTCCAACTATTTAACAAATATTCCTCCAAAACTTGCATATATTTTGTAGTAGTTATACAATTTTATATATTCTTTTTATATTTATTATACGTGATGTTATTTTCTTTGAATTAAAAAATATTATTAAGTAAAGTGTCACAAATTGTAGATAACAACGTTAAAACGTATAAAAACTTTATAAATGATGATTAAAAAAGCGCCGCATACGATAAGTTGATTGGAATATGGTAGTTTTTATTTTTTTTATTTTTTTGAAATTACGAACGTCTGTCGAAATATGATGGTTTTGTTAGGAATATAGTGTTTTATAATAAAAAAATATTTTTACAGATTTATAAAAAAAATATTTAATAAGTAAATTTGAAAGCGAATAGCTCAGGCCCAACAATGATAGAACTATGAGTAGAAGATGAGTGAAAAAAAAGCATAATCAAGAGACACAACAACAATCAACACAATGTGTTTATGAGGTATCCAATGATACCTCCCCCTCAAAAGATGATTACTTTCATTAATCTATTCAACAATACATTAATGACTAACCAAACGCACATGAGAACAAGCTCTTAAGATAGTGCTTCCATTCCATAGTGAAGATCACCTACAATCTAATACATAGAAGAAGAAACTCTCTTGGTTCTCAAACCCTAGCCTTTCTAATGCGCATTAGCCTTACCACACTCTTCTAATGATGTTCTTAGAAACTTTTATATAGTCCCATAACATATTAAAAGCCCTAGGTCGAAGCCCTAAATGCCCCAAGTAAAACAGTCCACGAAACAGAAAGTTGCGAAATTGGGCCCTGTACCACGCTCGACTGAGCCAACCTGCTCGACCAGTCGAGCGGGTCTTCCACAGCTTCTGATCTTCTACTGTGTTGCTGCCTCGCATAGCTTAGACCCAACAATGATAGAACTATGATAGAACTATGAGTAGAAGATGAGTGAAAAAAAAAAGCATAATCAAGAGACACAACAACAATCAACACAATGTGTTTATGAGGTATCCAATGATACCTCCCCCTCAAAAGATGATTGCTTTCATTAATCTATTCAACAATACATTAATGACTAACCAAACGCACTTGAAAACAAGCTCTTAAGATAGTGCGTCAATTCCACCATGAAGATCACCTACAATCTAATAATACATAGAAGAAGAAACTCTCTTGGTTCTCAAACCCTAGCCTTTCTAATGTGCATTAGCCTTACCACACTCTTCTAATGATGTTCTTAGACCCTTTAATAAAGTCCCATAACATATTAAAAGCCCTAGGTCGAAGCCCTAAATGCCCCAAGTAAAACAGTCCACGAAACAGAAAGTCGCAAAATTGGGTCCTGTACCCCGCTCGATAGCTTCTGATCTTCTACTGTGTTGCTGCCTCGCTCAAGCTAGTCCCCTTCTGTGCTTTGCCTCGATCAAGAGACCCCCTTGGTGTGCACTCTCTTGCATTGATCAAGCTCTTCCTTATGCATCACACTCTTGTTCTTTGTTGCATCCTCATCACGACACTCTAAGATCCTCCACATAAAGATAATTTGGTGCTTGCTCTAACAAAATTATTAACTACATTTATAGCCAAAAAGAATTAGTGTAAATGATTTAATCACAGTTTTTTATTTGAAATATAATCATATAGTTAAAATAATAATAGTATAATAATTACATTAACTGATATTTTAAGTCAACCACACATATCAATGTTGCCTTTTCACGAATTAATTGATTTTTGGGAGCATATACAAGGGGTGTAACACGAATTGGGAATACTAACTAACTTCCAGCATAATTGTAAATGTTTCACCAATCGGCAATGCATGGCAAACAATTCATTAACGTTAAAATTCAGTAAACAGAGTCATTTAATAGACTTAAAAAGTCTCGATGACGATTTTGACGCTTGACTTATTTTTATGAGAGGTCGTCTTTTAATGATATAACTTTAAAATGAAGAGTTTATATGTTAATTATTATGTTAGTTGGACTATTCAACGCAAGTATGAAACGTGTCTCACTATAAGACTGTTTCACAAAAAAAAATTGTATTACCGTTTGTATATGGTTAATTAGGACATTTTTCATAATTTTCTAGTGTATTTCAAATCTTAATATTAGTACATATACTTTATAAAACTCGAATGTTATCACAACTTTTTAATAAACAAAAATCATATTTTTAGCAGCCTAAAAAATTAAAGAATTTAGATCAAAGTCAAGGCGCTTTTATTTGTTTTCACTTACAAAGGCGTAATTTGATTCTTAGCAAAAGCTTGATGTTAAGATTTTTTTTATTATTAGATAGATTTTCGTGTCAATCACGATTTATGAATTATTTAAATATAAATAGTAATTTTATATGTGTAATTAAGTTACTATATACTCTAAGCATATAATTAAGACAATATTTGCTAATTCTAATCATTTCTTCGTTAATATATTGTATAGATTCTAGTGTATTGGGTCGTGGGGTTGCTATTCCCTTAGCTCTTCTACATGCAGGGACAAATTAGGTGAAAACTATCTCAATTTACGTATTAACTTTGAGCTATTCCCTCAGCTCTTGGAATGCCATGATTTTTATTCAGTTTCTCCTACCATATTTATTCTATTTTTATTTTAAATCATCACTCATTTATATATATATATATATATATATATATATATATATATATATATATATATATATATAAATATATATATATATATATATATATATATATATATTAATAATATATATATATATATATATATATATATATATATATATATATATATATATATATATATATATATATATATGTGTGTGTGTGTGTATATATATATATATGTGAATATATATATATATATATATATATATATATATATATATATATATATATATATATATATATATATATATATATATATATATATATATGTATGTATATATATATATATATATATATATATATATATATATATATGTATGTATATATATATATATATATATATATATATATATATATATATATATATGTATATATATATATATATATATATATATATATATATATATATATATATATATATATATATATATATATATATATATATATTATGTATATATATATATATATATATATATATATATATATATATATATATATATATATATATATATATATATATATATATATATATATATATATATATATATATATATATATATATATATATATATATATATATATATATATATGTATATATATATATATATATGTATATATATATATATATATATATATGTATATATATATATATATATATATATATATATATATATATATATATATATATATATATATATATATATATATATATATATATATATATATATATATATATATATATATATATATATATATATATATATATATATATATATATATATATATATATATATATATATATATATATATATATATATATATATATATATATATATAATATACATTAAAGTCCTAAAAGATCTATACTAATTACAATTTAGCAAGGATAAAAATTAGCAAGATACGCGGCAATCTTGTCTTTTAATTTCGCATCTCTCCACATCTCAGAGGGCGTGTTTCACTCGGAATTTCGTATAAAACCTATAATATAATATAAAATTAAAAGATTAATAAACATTTAGATTTTACCAATAATAATAATTTAAGAACGTAACAAATACTTATAGCATCTATATTTTCGACTCCAAACTCCTTCACGGATTTTAAAATATCGTCCATGTACTTCAGCGTGTAATAGCCGCAATCAATGGAAGCAGAAGATTGTTGAAAGCACTGAGAGAAAATAGATGTCATTAGTGCCAAAAAAGCTTAAAAACCCTTAAAATCGCAACTTAATACGTAATATCTAGCATATGATTATGATTTTCAATTCTAACCACTTTAACACAATAATATATACCAAATAAAGTTGTGTGCCAAGTTTCGTGCAAAACAAACCAAGTTTTGAGCTACTTTATGCGCAAAAGTGGCAAAAACGCTTAAAAACCCTTAAAATCGCAACTTAACACTTAATATCTAACATATGACTATGATTTTCAATTCTAACCACTTCAACACAGTAATATATACCAAATAGTGTTGTGTTCCAAGTTTAGTGCAAAATAAACCAAGTTTGAGCTACTTTATGCGCAAAAGTGGCAAAAACGCTTAAAAACCCTTAAAATCGCAACTTAATACTTAATATCTAGCATATGACTATAATTTTCAATTCTAACCACTTCAACATAATAATATATAACAAATAATATTGTGTGCCAAGTTTCGTGTAAATCAAACCAAGTTTGAGCTACTTTATGCGCAAAAGTGGCAAAAACGCTTAAAAATGCATAAAATTGCAACTTAACACTTAATATCTAGCATATGACTATGATTATTAATTCTAACCACTTCAACACAATGATATATACCAAATAGTGTTGTGTGCCAAGTTTCGTGCAAAACAAACCAAGTTTGAGCTACTTTATGCGCATAAGTGGCAAAAACGCTTAAAAACCCTTAAAATCGCAACTTAACCTTAATTTCTAGCATATGACAATGATTTTCAATTCTAACCACTTCAACACAATAATATATACTAAATAGTGTTGTGTGCCAAGCTTCGTGCGAAACAAACCAAGTTTGAGCTACTTTATGCGCAAAAGTAGCAAAAACGCTTAAAAATGCATAAAATCGCAACTTAATAATTAATTTCTAGCATATGACTATGATTTTCAATTATAACCACTTGATTAACGGTGCATAAAAGCATTGCACACAAGTTGAACTCCTCATTAGCATATGCATCAAACACTGAAACGCCTTCATCCCACATCTTTCTCAAATCCTCAGCTAGAGGTGCAAGATATACATCTATGTCATTACCAGGTTGTTTAGGACCCGAGATAAGAAGCAAAAACATAATGTACTTACGCTTCATACACAACCAAGGTGGCAAATTATAAATCACTAAAAGTACCGGCCAAGTACTATGTTGAGAACTAAGATTGCCGAATGGGTTCATTCCATCCGTACACAGTCCGAGCCTTAAATTACGAACCTCATCCTCAAAAGTCTTATGCAACCTATCAAGACTCTTCCACCCCGGAGAATCAGATGGATGTGTGAGCAAGTGACCTTTTTTCACCCTATCTGCATGTCACCTCAAATTTAACGCATCTTTCTTTATAGAAAACAATCGCTTGAATCTAGGTATTATTGGAAGATACCATAATACCTTAGCCGGGGGCCCTTTAGCATCCCGAGCCCCTTTACGCTTGTAGCGCGATAACCCACACCTAGAACACTCTTCTAAGTTCTCGTTTTCATTCCAATACAACACACAATCATTTGGACACGCATGAATCTTCTAGTACTCTAAGCCGAAAGGACACATGAGCTTTTTGGCATAATATGTCGACTTTGGAAGTTCATTTCCCTCAGAAAGCATCTCACCTAACGCTTCTAATAACATTGTGAAACTAGCGTCACTACAATTGAACTTTGACTTAATGTTGAAAATTGTCAACACTGCTGTTAGTTTGGTGAACTTTGTACATCCAGGGTACAAAGGCTTTTGAGAAGCCTCTGTCAACATGTTAAAAACACGAGGACGTTTTCTTAACTCATCCTCGACTCCCTCCATCATCTCATCAACACGATCCACATCTTCATCGACATTCTCTTCATCTGTCTCATACCCATCAACATGATCTACTACATCCCCATTGACATCGGCCACATTATTGACGTCCTCAACAACACTTTTCTCTTTGTAAACTCCCTCCTCACCATGCCAAACCCAAATATGATATTGAGGCCTAAACCCATGAAATATGGGCTCCCTAAGGATATCAACACTATCTACCTTTGATACATTGCCACAACTGACACATGGGCAATAAAAACCAACTCCCCCGGTCCTAACTTGATGTTCAACCACAATACTACAAAATTTTAATACGCCATCAATAAATTCCGACGATTCAATGCTTCCATACATCCAAGAACGATCTTTTGTCATCTAATTAGTGTGATTAATTGATTCAAAACAAAATTAATACACAACTTTTAAACATATATACTTAACGAACCCTAATGAAGCACAAAATTAAGTAATAATCATTCATTTAAACCTAATTAACCCAAATAATAATACAATGTTTTTTAAACTGTCCAAATGATGTTTATCGTACTAACCATAATTAATATTTATATATATTAACAACATATAAAAACAATAAAAATCAAATCACATTCATAAACTTGGACAACTAATTAACATTCATATTAACAACTCATTCATTTAACCATAAACATGCCCTAATTAAACCTAATTTACAAACTAGAAAATAAATTATGATGAATTTAAAACTTAAAAACCACACACATTCATAAATAAAATGAAGAAATTACTTAAAAATATAACAAAACATGATATATATGATAAATTTAAAACTTAAAAACAACAACAACATACACATTCATAAAGTATGACAAATATAAACCTAATTTAAAAAATCAAAATGAAAAAGATACCTTGAATTTCGTGGGTTTTGGTGGGTTGTGTATAACCTACAATGAAAAAAAAATTGAGTACAAAAAACTAAATCCCTAAAACATAATGAAGGTTGAAGAACTTAAATTAAGCTTGAAAAATAATACCTTGAAGAAGAACTTAAATTTCGTGGGTTTTTGAAGGAAGCAACAATGGTAGGTTTCAAATGTTAAAGAAGAAGAAAAATAACGAAAATCGTGAGTTTAGGTTGAAATGTTCGTTGGGTATACGAAACTGAAGGAAGCAACAGTACAACAATGAAGAAGACAAACGAAATTGAAGACGACAGACAGTACAACGATGAAAAAGCAACAGTAGGAATGTGTGAAAATGGTGGGTTTTTGAACGAATACAACAGTAGCTATACTGATACAACAGGTATGCGAAAATGGTGGATTTTAGGAGGGCTGTTACGTTAGTTTGTGAAGATAAAGAAGAGGAACGAAGCAGATGAAGATGAAGATGAAGATGAAGATGAAGATGAAGCGTTTTTCAATGGGTTTGAGAGAACGAAGCAAAGTGTATAGTGTACGTTGTAGTCGAGTTTTGTGAAAAAAGAAATTGTGGGTTCATGTGTTGTAGCCGCTGTGTACATTATAAAACAATTAAAGACCAAAGGTTATTTGCTCCGGGCCTTTGCCAACCGCAGCATTTAATGCTGCTGATCATTATTAATTTACTGTAACGATATTTCCTGCGGGCCCCTCATTAACTGCAGCAATTAAGGTAATTGTGTAAGGGTTAATTGCTGCAGTCCCTAGCAAAACCGCAGCAATTAATGTTGGTGCTGAGTATTTGCTGCGGCCGCACCTTAAAACCGCAACAATTAACGATTTTTTTTTTCTTATTCTTTTCCTATTTATTGCTACGTATATACCAAAACCGCAGCAAATACGTTTTTTTCCACTAGTGTGACATAACACCTAAAACACTCATTACTCAACAAAAACTGACATATAACCACACCTACAAACAATTGTTTTAATCACCACCTTCTCCACTTCTTCTCTTTTTTTTTGTTTTTTTGCCTCACTACTCCGGATCATAAACGCTGGATCTTGATGCCTTGTTCATAGAAATACATAAAAATGTGTAACACTAACTTTCTCATTACAATGTTTAGAAAATAGAATACAAGTACCTATTAAATAGTAACTAACTATACATAAAAATAGGGAGTTCATCCCATGATCCCATAACTTACTCCAACTAATTAGTAATGACTCTTAAATAGTAACTACCCACTTAACCACTAGTTAGACTCTTACTAACATAATTTGAAGCAATCCAACATGTTTCCATTATGGTCTATGATAAATTTGATAAGATCAATATTTATAAAATATATTTAAAAACTTTGAAATTATTGGGACTTACTTGAAATACTTATTAATTTGTGGTAAAATACAACTTTTGTTTAAGAAATAATTTACTTTTTTTAAGTATTTTATTTATTTGCATATAATCATTTTTAAAAATTATATATGAAAAATCAATGGCAGAGATTTTACAGTGTAAAAAGTTAATAGTTGAGATTGTTTGTTTGTTGTGGTAATTGGCTTATAAGTACCCCATTAAAGATTATTTTTAAGAAAAATATTTTTGCATATTTGTAAAAAAAATCATTAAATAAGTTATTAACTACATTTATAGTCAAATAGAATTACACAAGGGATATCATATATCAGATCAATAGTTAAAATAATACACCCTCCGTTCTTTAATGTTCTTATCGTTTGGAATATTCTACCTTAAAGGAGAAACAAATTTGATTAATATTTTTGACGACATATTTAAAAGATAAAATATATCTATGTGAGATCTCGTTAGTTCATCTTAATATATACTTTTTTATTATTTATTTTTTATAATTTTTTATTATGCGTATTTATTAATATTAAGACGCAAACTTATCTTTGAAAACTATGAAAAAATAAAAGAGAAAAAAAAAGAAAGGAGTATACTTAATTGATATTTTAATTCAACCACACGTACTAATGTTGCCTTCAGGCATTAGTTGATTTTTGATAGCATCCAAGGCGTGTAACACGAATTAGGAATTGTAACTTCCAACTTAATTGGTACTATTAATTTTTAGGAAAAATTACCCTGAATAATACGAACTTTCACTGATTTTCCTACAATAATACGAACTTTCAATTAACCATGAATAATACGAACTTTAATACATATTTCCCGCTAGCATACCTAACCGGTTCTTTACCTGGAGAAACGGTAAATTCCCATTTCTTCATTATGCTAGCGGAAAATATGTATCAAAGTTCGTATTTTATTTATAGTTAATTGAAAGTTCGTATTATTGTAGGAAAATCATTGAAAGTTCGTATTATTCAGGATAATTTTTCTTACTTAGTTTTATTAGCCAAAAAATTTTTTTTAAAGGAATGACTAAGTTTACCGGTAACAGGTAAAATGGTATGCCAGCGGGAAATATGTATCAAAGTTCGTATTATTCATGGTTAATTGAATGTTCGTATTATTGTAGGAAAATCAGTGAAAGTTCGTATTATTCAAGGTAATTTTTCCTAATTTTTATTAATATCAATCATGTTTCAGGAATTGGCAATGCATGGCAAAACATTCATTAACGTTCAAATCAGAAAACAAAGTCAAAATAAAGACATTTTAGAGTTGAAATTTCAATGAGAATTTTAATGCATGTATTATTTTTATGAAAGACCGTCTCTTAATTAATAAGATGATTTTAAAATAAAGAGTTCATATATTGATAATTATGTTAGTTGATTTATTTAACCCATATATGAAGTTTGTCTCATAATAATACCGTTTTATACAAGAATTTGTATTAATGTTTATGTATAGTTGATGGATCGCATTAGGAACTAGACGTTTAGAGAGAAACTAGGGGTTGCCCCTATTTCTGCAAAGATGTGCGAAGATAGATTGAGATGGTTTGGACATATAAAGAGAAAGACTTTTGACGCCCCTGTGAGGAAGATAGAAAGCATCATAGTTGAGATGAAGAAAAGCCGAGGAAGACCTCGGAGAACTTGGGAGGAGCAAATAAAAGTTTACACCTATCTAAGGACCTTGCCAGGGTTAGGAATAGTGTTAGGCGTCTTATCCGTGTTTTAGACTACTGATTCTCTTTCGCTTACCAATTGGTGTTCTTGTTCGCATATCTTTATTTTATGTTTTTTTATGTTTAAGGGTCATGCTTGTATAATAATATGCAGGCTCGCGGAGTTAGTTTCAACTTCGCTCATTCCTATACGTTGCAGAAACTTCTCTTGATCTTTCTGGAGTTGAGGGACTCTTTGGTAGTGCTCTCCTTTATAAGTATGAGTTCCCGCCTTCATTCCCTTTCCAGACCTTACTCATAATTTTTCTATGGACGGGATACATTGGGTATGATGATCGATGATGATATAGTTAATTTAAACATTTTTCATAATATTCATGTATACGTCAAATCTTAATATTAATAAATATACTTAATATAACTCAGAATATTTCATAAACAAAAATCATGTTTTTAGCAACCAAAAAATAAATAAATGAATTAAGAACAAGGTCAGCGCGCTAATTTCTTTCTCTTTTCACTTATAAGGGCGTAATTTGATCATTAGCAGAAGTTTAAATGCTTAATTCTTTTTAAGATTGTTATTATTATTTTAGTTTATTGGGTGTGGGGATTGCTACTTGCCATTCCCTCAGTTATTCCATGCAGGGCCGGAAAAAA